>NW_004524588.1:3823218-3870053 GCF_000260255.1 Octodon degus
AGAGAGAGAGAGAGAGAGAGAGAGAGAGAGAGAGAGAGAGAGAAAGAGAGAGAGAGACTCTTAGGTGGTTTACTGTATTTACTCTTAAGTAAGAATTGCAGGTTAACAGAATATCATCCTGGATTTTATCCTGAGACTCAGGGAGAAAAGGTGTCTATTGCCCATAATATGAGTTTTTATTTAGTGAAAAGACCTTCTTACTGAGAGAAAAACCCAGGTCTTCTGGACATCATTAGTAGGCTTTGTGTTCTATTGTCTCTTTCAAGTAGGAAAGGTCTCTAAGAATGGTTAACTATTTTTGTAATAAGGCATATATACCTTTATGTTAAATTATAAAGCTGACACTTTCGCAGGATAGGTTACAAAAGAAAGAAAGAAAGAAAGAGAAAGAAAAAAAAATAAGTTATAAAAGAAAGAAAGAGAAAGAAAAAAAATAGGTTACAAAATAAAGAAAGAAAAAGAAAAAAAATAGGTTACAAAAGAAAGAAAGAAAGAGAAAGAAAAAATAGGTTACAAAAGAAAGAAAGAGAAAGAAGAAAACAAACAAACAAACAAACAAACAAACAAAAAAACAAATGTAGAGACCAGACATGGCGGCGCATACCTGCAGTCTCAGTGCTGGGCAGCCTGAAAACAGGAGGATCACTACGAGTCCAAGCTGTGTGGTGAAACACAGTACCAAATACATAAAAAAAAAAAAAAAAAGAAAGAAAGTAAAAGAAGAGAGCAAAAGAAGAAATGCAAATGTGCAGTCAACAAAGTTAACATTTTTTTTTTTTTTTTTTTTTATTTTTAGGAAAGGGTCTACAGGATGTTCAGGGTCACAAAAAAGGGAGGGAGAAGACTTTATTGCCATTGAGAAAGACATAGAAAGAATAAACTGCGGGGAGACGGGGGAGTCTCTGACCTGAGACAGGAAGGCTGAGATTTTGTGGATTTTGATAGGGACAGAGTTTGAGGGGCAGGCTTAGTGATAAGGAGCTGATTGGGGTCTCCCTTGTTGGTGTGGGAAAGGTATCTAGGACTGGAGCGGGGAAGGAGGAAGTGGTCATTGGGAAGATAAGCTGTTGTTTTGGGGATTCAGCCATGTTGACTCAGGGCCATGATCATTTAGCCATTTGTATTCGGGCTGGAACCTTATCAAACAGTGAGCTCAAGTTCACTGCACTGTAGCGCAGAACCCTATCTCAAAACAAAGAAACAAACAAGCAAATAAACAGCTTTGGAAAGAGTTTAAAGGCATCAATGAGATATGATAGTGGGTCATCTCAGTCAGCTCCAGCCAACTTTGAAGACTGATTGCCATTGTAATTCTTAAGCAATTATGGAGACCAGGAAGACCAAAATCTGCAGGTGGTCCAGCAGCCTGGATGCCTAGGAACAGCCAGTAGTACAGGATGTTCAAGTCTGAAGGCTGTGTGCTACCAGGATTCCTTTGTGCTCAGAGGAAGTCAATATTTTATTCTAGGTAGACCTTCAGCTGATTAGATGAGGACTGCCTACAATTTGGAGGTCCTGCTGCTTAATTCTAAATGTACTGATTTAAACACTGATCTAATCTAGAAAACCAGTCATAGAGTAACATTAACTATCACACACTGTTTTCCTGGGAACTTTTCATTCTCAAAGGTCCTGACTAAACCTGTTGGCCCTCCAAAGCTGCTTCTCCATACCACCACTGGGCTCAGAACATTCTTACACTCTAATTCTTATTCCATAGAACTATTAACAATTTACTCATATGCTTTTGTTCTCTGCTAGACAGTGAGCCTTCTAAGGGCATGGAGGGTGGGATCTATTGTAGGTATTATTACAGGATAATCTCATAGAGTTCACCTAATGGTCAGAGAGAGTCGCTCAATGTAAGCCATAGAATAAGGTGATGAATTAGTAGGAAGAATAGAAAGCTAGAAATGATTGCAGCATTAAGTTATTTGCTCTCTGAATAGGGAGAATTTTTTTTTTCTTCTGAATATTTGTTGTATCAGAGTTGGAGCAGGGCTAATGGATCTACCTGGTCACTCCGTCCCAAGCATGAATGTGTGCATGTACTCATCTTCATTATGATAGGTGCTTGGCAGGGTGTATCAGGGTTGGTAAGAGGCATCCAGTGATGAGTCCTTGCTCACCACACAGAAGGTAGAAGGCAGCAGAGGGAAGAAGCAGGTGTACAGTTTCAGGTAGACTTGCCTTTGACTCATGTGGTATCCTCTTTCCAATTGTCTGGACGTAGATATAGGTTTTACATGTCCTTGTCTCCTGGATTTGTTCTGGGTGGCCTGGAAGATTGCAATTGCCTTTTGTTCCTGTGTTTTGGCACTTTTGAAGCTTCCAGTAATCACCCAGAGTTAGCAGTGGTGGAAGAGTGATGGGATGGGGGGTCCATAAGGTTCCTGTTACAGTGGGGGAGTACAGTAGAATTCACCAAGGCTCTTGTTACTAGTGGGGGTGACTGGCTGATGCTCAACAAAGCTTCAGTGGTGTGGGCCAGATTACCGGGATCCTGTGGGCTGCCCAGACTCCTCCTAAGTTTTTGAAAGGTTGGGTCAGCTCCAACACAAGCTCCATGCCTGCACACTGGGGGCCAAGGGTGGCAGCTCACCAGAGTCCCGTGGCTGCCCAGAGTCCTCCTAAGTTCTTAAATGTAATGGACATAGGTGAACTGCTGAGTTCCCTACATTCCCAGGTCATCCTGTTTTTCTTTTCTTGCCATTTTTATGAGGACAACGATAGCAATAACTACAATGTAGTGTTAGCAAAACAAAGTAGGTACACACCAGGTCTTTAGTCAAAATTGATCCTTTTCCCATATCCATATCTGAATTCATAACTGCTGTATGGTAGTTAAGAAAATAACCAAGAATATGTTAGTGAATTCTAAAGATATTCTTAATTTTTTTTAATGTTTTGGGCTTTAAAAAATTTTTGTTTTTCAATTTTTGACCAAAAGGGAAAATGCGGATGGTGTAAGCGGTGGTTCTGATGAGAGAACACAGAAGATGACTGGCATATGGGTCATTTTGTCCTGTTCCGAAATGGGTGATTTTAAATATTTATTTTACTTTATTCCGATACTGGTGACTGAAGCCAGGGCCCTTGTACTAAGGTACATCTCCAGTGAGTTTAACAATTTTGGAGAGTCTTGCTGAAACTCTAAATTGTACAGGCTAGGCTCAAACTTGTGATTCTCCTGTACTTGGTTAGTGTGCTCTAGATTAGGATAAAGACTATAGCTGGATAGCAAAGTAGAGGGCGAGAAAGAGCTAGAATGGTGGCTTCATCTTTTCACTGACCAGCGTGTCACCTTGGAGATGTCGATCTATTACAAGGTAGAGTATAGTAACAGCTGAACTCACAGCTTCTAGAGCCACGCTGCTGGCTTCAAATCCTCTGTGCAACCTTGGGCTGTTACTTTTGTCTACATTTCCCTGTCTTTAAAGCAGAGATAACACTAGTACCCTTGTCTTCAATTGTTGTAAGAATAAAATACGCTAAGGCACAGCCAGAATAAATGGTCAATGATGATTCAAAAGTTGTACAGTAGTGTTACCATATTTACTGTACAAAGCATGGCATACTATAAATGATAAATTCAATCCAAATAAGTCGAGAGAGACAGACAGAGAGAGAGAGAGAGAGAGAGAGAGAGAGAGAGAGAGAGAGAGAAAGAGAGAGAGAGACTCTTAGGTGGTTTACTGTATTTACTCTTAAGTAAGAATTGCAGGTTAACAGAATATCATCCTGGATTTTATCCTGAGACTCAGGGAGAAAAGGTGTCTATTGCCCATAATATGAGTTTTTATTTAGTGAAAAGACCTTCTTACTGAGAGAAAAACCCAGGTCTTCTGGACATCATTAGTAGGCTTTGTGTTCTATTGTCTCTTTCAAGTAGGAAAGGTCTCTAAGAATGGTTAACTATTTTTGTAATAAGGCATATATACCTTTATGTTAAATTATAAAGCTGACACTTTCGCAGGATAGGTTACAAAAGAAAGAAAGAAAGAAAGAGAAAGAAAAAAAAATAAGTTATAAAAGAAAGAAAGAGAAAGAAAAAAAATAGGTTACAAAATAAAGAAAGAAAAAGAAAAAAAATAGGTTACAAAAGAAAGAAAGAAAGAGAAAGAAAAAATAGGTTACAAAAGAAAGAAAGAGAAAGAAGAAAACAAACAAACAAACAAACAAACAAACAAAAAAACAAATGTAGAGACCAGACATGGCGGCGCATACCTGCAGTCTCAGTGCTGGGCAGCCTGAAAACAGGAGGATCACTACGAGTCCAAGCTGTGTGGTGAAACACAGTACCAAATACATAAAAAAAAAAAAAAAAAGAAAGAAAGTAAAAGAAGAGAGCAAAAGAAGAAATGCAAATGTGCAGTCAACAAAGTTAACATTTTTTTTTTTTTTTTTTTTATTTTTAGGAAAGGGTCTACAGGATGTTCAGGGTCACACTACTAGATCGGACTCCTAGTGATCTGCCTGTTTACAGCTTCCCAAGAGCTGGGATTACAGGCGCACACCACCAGGCCCAGTCTCAAGTGCAGGCTCAGCGTGCCCCGGGGGCTAGGCCGGCACGGCAGGCCCGGGTTTTGAATCCCCGGCCTCTGCACCTGCTTGCAGGCGCTTTAATCCGCTGAGCTATTTGGCCGGCCCTAACATTTTACATTTTTAGGGTAAAAGGCTGCTCAAAGCCTTCATAAAATTGAGTTTATTATTTTTTATTAAATGTTTATGTCTTATCTTTCACTCTTTTTTTCTTTTCTTTTCTTTTTTTAAAGGGAATATTAACAATTGCTGAACATAGGTGGAATTTTCCCGTTAATACAGTTTTGCCCAGTGGGAGGGGAAGGTGCAGCTAAATCTGTAACCAGAAGGTGGCGCTGCCTACAAAAGCTGGAAGCGGGGTGGAGTTAGACTCGGTGGGACGCAAAGAGAGTCAAAGAGGAGGAGGGAGTGAGGAGAGAAGAAAGAGACTGCAGAACTCAGCCTAGGCAGAAGTCTGAGATCTAATGCTTTTACAAGTGTGAACTGTTATTACAAAGGGAGCAAAATTTCCATTCTAACTGTAATTCCATCTAAGTATCTTCCCACGTGTTTGGGACTGTGGAGAAATGTGGGGAGCAGAAAGGAGCTGGATCCCCTTGAAGTCTAGGAGAACTGAGCACCCTTCTGGTAACAGTTTGGTCTCAGATCCCCACATTATGCTGGTGGCATGGAGGCAGCTCTTGAGTCCCATGAACATCGTCTGCCTGCTACAGGGCCAAAGGAGACATCTAGGGTGTGTGTGTGTGTGTGTGTGTGTGTGTGTGTGTGTGTGTGTGTGTGTGCAGGGTCTCGCTGCACAGCTTGGACTCGTAGAGATCCTCCTGATTTCTGCCTCCCTAGTGCTGGGATTACAGTCATGTGCCACCACACTGGGACCCCATCGCTGGCTCAGCGTGCCCAGGGGCGGGGCCGGCACGGCATCCGGTGCTAGGGATCGAGCCCTGGTTCCTGCGCTTACCTAGGCAAGTGCTTAGTCTGCTGAGCTGTATCGCCGGCCCTTCAAAGGAGACATCTAGATAAACTGGATTAGATGTTTGACTAAGAGTCCTAGAAAGCATGAAGGTTCAAGACACATGGCCTTGGTGCTCTACTAGCACAGTGCGATCCCAGAGCTCACCAGAGCAGGGCCCAGGTGACAGCTGACCAGGCCTCCAGTGACTGGGCCTTGGGAACATTGCTAATGACGGCAGCCAGTAATCCTCCCACATCCAGAACTTATTTTCTGCCTGGCTCTGGGCCAAAGTGCATTACATTCATCATCTCATTTAGGTTTCAAAATAAACCTAGCATATAGATTCTATTCTCAGTCTTACTTTATGGAAGAGGAAACTGAGGCTGATTTAATGCGTAGACATGACTAAGAGGTCACAGAACCTGGTTTGAGGTTAGGTGGGCGTGTGGCTGCTGCCTTCCTTGCTGTTGGGGGCCCCTGAGACTCTGGGAGCAACTGGACTTGCCTGTTTTAGATTCCTGCAGGATGCCATGAGGCCATGGTGGAGGTGCTGAGCCATTCTGAATGTCACTGCCTTGAGGTCTTCCAGGCGCTCCTGGACTTGAGCCTGACCTTGGGGGAGATCTGGGCTCAGGAGAGGAGTCAGGTGTTCCAGGCAGGCATCCAGAAGGAAGCAAACAGAGATGACAGGAGAGGTGGAGAAGAATGTTTGGGGGCACCAGGGACCAGTCTGGCCTGGTGGAGGGGCAGTGTCATGAAGTTTATGCAAGATGAGCAGGCTGCCGTTGCACCACATGGATGCTGCACACCTGGACACAAAAGGACACAGGGACTGCAGGAGGGGGTGGGGCCTGCCCTACAGCTGAGCCCTGAGACCCTTGCATTGAGCTCACTGCCAAGCTTGGCGTTCTGGGTGCTACCCAGGCGACCCACATCATGTGTGAACCTTGTCAACCCAGCATAAGGATAGAATCAGAAATGAAAAATGTTTAAAGAAGATTGTAGGGAAGATAACTTTTTGGGGTTCAGTTCTGTATTATCTGTGAGGAATAAGGTTCATTGAAATCTGGAGATTTCAATAGCTAACAGCTCTTTCCTCTTTCATAGCCCCTCTTTTATTACTGCTTCTAGAAAACAGCAAAACTGACCAATCAGATTTTCATGTTGACTCCTTCAGGCCCCCTCCCGCTCCCTATCTGTAGCTCTAATAGGCAGTGCACTGGCCAGGAGTGACAGCAGGAGGGAGAGGAAGGGAAAACCGGGGCCAGAAACCCTCTGTCCATTGCTAAGTTCCTAAGAAATCTGAGTGTGAGTGTTGGGACGTGTGTGTGCTGAAGTCATCGTGACCCGCTGGGGGGTGGGGCATGCAGAGGACAGGCTGCGTGGGCGCTGGGGCACAGCAGCTGCAGGTGTCACCGAAGTGTGGTGACTCGGGCATCCCGTAAAGTCTACATGTCCCAAGGGGTTTGGAAAATGTCCTACTAGAGGAAAGCTGAAAGAACCATGTCCTCTCTAGGAAGCTTGATGAGGAACACACAGTAGGTACAAAATTGAGATGAGCTGAATGGAGCACCAGGGAAAGGCAGAGGAATTCAGTGGCTGACTGTGTGCCCTCACCTTCCTCCTCTCCTTTGCTCTGGGCAGTGGCTCTTTTCCACTAAGTGTGTATCTAATATCTGAAGTACTGGTGCTGTCATGTGTGTCCATCTGTCTTGGGACATACTGTGATTAAGTCAAATTTCTTTTTCATTCCCTTTTCTGCTAGGCAGGATCTATTCCTGATGTCAGGATGTGGGGCCTTATAATGACAGCTGTGCCTAAGAGGAAAGGCCTTGCGCTAATCTCAAAAGCTGGGATTACAGGTGGGCTCCACTATGCCCAGTCTCAACTGCCATCTCAGTGCACCCCGGGGGCAGGGCCTGCATGGCAGTCCCGGGGATTGATCTCCAGAGTCCCTTTCCTCTCTCTTATGAGCAAAGGAAGCGGATGCGGCACTAACCAGGAGGCTGTAAGTGAAAGTGATATGGTCCGGGCTGCTGAGAGGAACGTAAGCAATTCTTCCTCCTTCCTTCCTTCCTTCCTTCCTTCCTTCCTTCCTTCCTTCCTTCCTTCCTTCCTTCCTCCCTCCCTCCCTCCCTCCCTCTCTTTCTTCCTTGTTTCCTTCTTTTCTTGCTCCCTCCCTCCTCTCTCTTTCTTTCTTTTCTCTCTCTGTCTCTGTCTCTCTCTCTCTCTCTCTCTCTCTCTCTCTCTCTCTCTCTCTCTCTCTCTCTTGTTTTTCTTTCTCTTCAATAGTACAGTGTTCCTTCACTTACCGTGGAGGCTATGTTCCACCCCGCCCCCGTGATAAGTGAAAATCAGCAAATTAGCAATGTTACATTTATTTTAGTATTTATATATATTTTAAGGCTTCATAAGCCTTCCCACACTCATAAACCTATCCCACACTTAAAAACTCTTCTAATGTTCTTAACTATCTTTTAAACTCATAAACCTACATGATTTTAACAACATACATTTACTGCAAAATCCTGTGATATGGTAAAAAATCCATGATAAATAACTTAGATTCATATTTTCTGAAAACTTGTGAAACAGTGAATCCACCAAAGTCGAACCACGAAATAGCAAGGGACTACTGTAAATGTGATTGAACCCAGGGCCTTCCCACTGAACTACATCCCCAGTCCTTTAAAATTTTTATTTAGAGACAAGCTGCTAAGTTGCTCCGGCTGGGCTCAAAGTGAGACTGCTCCTGCCTTAGCCTTCTGGGACTGCAGGGGGTGCCGTCCATCCGGTCCTGTTGATTCCCACCTTTCTTGAGTGAGGAGCTTATTGCAACAGAGTAGCACGCAGCAGGGCGGGAAGAGGGGGTCTGCAGTCAGGGTCAGAGGAGACGGAGAGAGAGGAGCGGCCAAGACGGTTGCCCAGAAGGGGCAAGGAGGCAAGCTCTGGGCAGCTCCAGCCTCTGCCCAAGTCCTCTTCTGTGTCAGCGCACAGAAAGGAGATGGTGCCGTGGCTCTGCTCTTTTGCAGAGCTGCGCCTGTCCTTCCCTAGCCCAAGTCCTCTTGTCTGCCTCGGACAGCTGCTCCTTGGGTCTCCTGCAGCCTGAGAGCCCAGGAGCAATGCCCAGCCACGCAGCGACTGCCACAGCCCCTGGAGCCACACAGCCAGGGGAATGCAGGGCCTCCTGGGCCCTGGCAGGGGCGGTCAGTGCTTGGAGCTGCATAGCAAGACGCATCAAAGACCAGAAAAGGAGATGATCAGACTAGAGAAGCCCTGAGGACAAGTACCCACAAAGGCTCTGTCCACACGCTTGTTAATGTCCTCTCGCATTATGGGATGTAGGTAACTCTGGTGATGGTAGGGGCGGGGGGGGGGGTTTATATTGGACCAGAAACCTGAGGCCTATTGTGACATGGAGAGAGTATTTCTAGGAATTTCTAGACATTTACTCCTATGAGTGACTGTGCTACTTCCTGGCTTGGGAAGTTGAGCCATCTCCTGCCCGGAGATTCTGCTTTCTGGCCGCAACCCGGATGACCCTGGGAGGAAATCCTTCACTGCAGGTCAGGGAGTTTCAGAATCAGTGCAATGTTCCTGGAAAAGAGGGGCTGGAAGACAGACACAGCTTATCCTTGGGCTGCCGGGCACTGTTATTTTCCCCCTGTTCCGTGAAGACTACAATGTTATTTGGCCACATAGGATTGGAAATCTGCACGTCACCACCCTGACTTCAGGATCTGCGCGTGCAGGCCGAAGTGCTTGCAGGAACAATGTCAGAAGTGCTCAATGACCTCTGATTAGCTTTTATTCTAAGCAGTTTACCTCTCTGCCTCTACTTCCTTATCGATGAGTGGGGATAATAATATCTTTCCTTCTAATCTATAAGAAAGCACTTAGCGCTGTGGGGAGGAAATGTTATTTAAATCTAGGGTAGAATTATTATTGTATTCTATTTGTTCTCTCCTCCTCATTCATCCCGGCTGTGTTCTACAATTATACCCTGGGGTGAATTATGTGGCCGGCTCTCACACCGGGCACGGTTCCTGGCTGATTGACTGTTCTGAGTGTGTTGGTGGAAAAGGCACTTTGTCTTTTACTTAGTTATTTTAGTGTGGAGCTCTCTATCTATTTAGCACACAATCCAAAACTAGAATACAGGATTTCTGGTTATTTAGCCTTTGAGATGATTTTCTGGCCTGCGGATTTCTGTGGGTATTGTTTTGATCATTTTCTACCTGGCAAAGCCCAGTGTGGGTCCCGTGGGGCTCCTAGCAGAGTCTCTTTGATGCCCTGAGCCCTGTTGGGATTCAGAGTATAACCAGGAACCCCATTTCCTGGAAAATCTGCACCCTAACTGTGCAGGAATAAAGACTTTACCTAGCTAAATAAACATGCACAGACTTATAATTGCTTTTGTATTTTACCACTAGAGCCACCAGAGGCCTCCCCAGTTGTGGCTGATTTTAATGTCAGTGGAAATCTACTGGGAATTAACAACAAAAAATCATTTTAAATTGAATAGAATGCCTACAAAAGTTCAAAGGCTGTTACCTTGTTCATTTAACACCGCTATTCATGCAAAATGTCATGCAAATCAGTCCTTATTTACTGAGTACTTTGCTTCAATAACCAAAAAAGAAAAAAAAAGCCCTAAGAAAAAGTGCTTATGTTTAGCCATCTATTTTTCCAAAAATAGGACAGCAATTAAAGTAGTGCCACATGACGGGACTGATGATGTCAGTACAGAAAAAGAACTTCTCTGTGCATGGTGCTCAGGGCCAGCATCTGTCCCTAATCAGGAACTGGACACAGTGTCCAGAAGAGATCGCTAACGTGGGTACAGGATGATGAAAGCATTCTGCGTGTGTGTGTGTGTGTGTGTGTGTGTGTGTGTGTGTGTGATCAGGGCCTGTCATTCTGGAGCCTCACGGATACTTTGGGAACCTGATTCCATCTCTTTGGGCCTCGGTTTCTATGAGAAAAGCAAGAAGTTCAGGCTGTGTGACTTTTAAATCTTCGCAAGTCTCCCATTGTTAGGGTTATTTACCATGCATTGGTTCCGTGTAATTGCAATGTAAGGTGCTTTGCAAAGATTTTCTTTTTAACCCTCCTGCAGCCCTCTGAGGTAGGAACCCCCAGCTCTTTTTCATAGATGGCAAAACTGTGAAGCTAAGTCATTTACTAATGGTCACAGTGGGTGGGGCAAAGTCAAGATTTGCAGTCAGATTAGTTCGATCCCAAAGCTTTTCCCCACCTGGTATGCCTTTTACACGTTTCCAAAATGAAAGAATAAGGTCAACTAACTTCTGTAGTTTAGCTCCTGGTCCAGCATATACTATTGTTTGCAGCATAAATTAGGAATTACTCTTGTAGTAAGCAATGGGATAAATAAATAATGATTTAAACATGTATAAGTTTATTTTACTGTAGGGAAGAGGCCAGGGAGGGCTCTGAAACTCTAGCTCCTCTTTGTTTTACCATCTTTAGGTGTGACTTCCATCCTTAGAGGCGATTTGCACCGCACAATAGCTGACGGAGATCCAGCGCTCACATCCGGGTTACTAGCTGATGTGAGAAGTCAAGCACACTAGAGTTGTCAGGTCTCCAAGGAGAGACATTGCTTTAAAGTAATATTTCAGCACACAGCTTCTCTGCTTATGTCTCATTGGCCATCATTTGATCACAGAGCCACATAATGGAAAAGAGAGAAATGTGATCTTTATCTTCGGTGGGAAATTTTCCCATTAAACGTAAAGAAGAAGAGGAGAAAGGGTGTTGGGAAGCAAGTGGACAGAGAGTTAGTTACCAGTTCTGTAGATACATCCAGTCCTTGTCTGCAGACAGAACTCTGGCTTTGATCCAGTTGTTATCTCTCCTCCCTTGTCAGGTAATGCTGGATAATCAGTCATGGTGGCCCCAGTCCCTAAAGCTGTGACCAGTTGTGACTAGACCAAGGAGCCAGCTCTGCACAGCGAGGGACAAGAGGGATTCTGGGAGAGCTTTCTTTTTGCTCCTCACCTCCTCCTCCCACTGTCTGGGTTGTCTGGCCACAGCACTTGGCAGTCTGAATGCTGTCCTTATAGTCCTCTGGAGAATCCACATCCACAGGGGGAAGATAGGAAGGACCTGGGATGACTTGGCCTGCCCAGGGAACTGACCATGCCTGGACGCCTTAAGAAATACATCTCTGTGTTGTTTAAGCCAGTTGAATCAGGAGATTCTATTTGAAGCCAAAGTCTTCCTGACTGATATGCAAGGGAAGGAAAAAATGTGACCCCCTTCTTGAGGGCTTTGACATCAAAGATAAAGCTCAGTCTATGCTTATAGAACCTCTGGTAAATTCCTTCCTTCCCTCCTTCCTTCCTTTCCTCCCTCCTTTCTCTCTTCCTCCCTCTTAATCTCCTTCCTCTTCTCTCTTTCTGTCTGTCTGTCTGTCTGTCTGTCTGTCTCTGGCTCTCTCTCTCCCCTCTCTCCCTCTTTCCCTCCTTCCCTGCCTCCCTCCCTCTATCTTTCTGTATTTCTTTCTGATATTGGGAATTGAACTTAGGATCTTGCACTTGCTAGGCAGGTGCTGTGCCACTGAGTTATACCCCTGGCCCTCTCCTTTCTCTTTGTCTCTTTCCTTTTGCTCCCTGTTCTTCCTCTCTCCCTTTCTCCTTTCCTCCTCTTCCTCCCCTCCTCCTCCATTTCCTTCTCTTCCTCCTTTTCTCCTGCTTCTCCTCCTTTTCCTTTCTCTTCCTCTTCTTTGCACTGAAGCCAAGGCCTTGCACATGCTGGGCTGGGCCATATGCTGTTGCCTCAACCCCACTCCACTATTTTTTAGAGGTACTTTTTGATTTATACAAAGAGAATGATTTTATTTATTTATTTATTTTTATTTTTTGTTAGCAATATGTTTAATTGGATGATTTCCACGAACTATACATGAAGTTTCTAAACATCGCAATTCAGTGAAGTACAAAACATTGAGTTACAGGCTGAGGGAAGAGAAGGCAGCATCAATGGTGGAACCTTCCAATCCTGGTTGTTCTAGGGGTGAGGGATCGGGTTTTTTTTTTTTTTTTTAAAACCATGCCCCTCCTTTCAATGTAAAAAAGAATTACTCTGATTGATATTAAATTGTATTGAAAACAAAATGGACTAAAAAGCAAATACTACTCTATGTTTGGGTGGAGGTGGGAGGAAATAATGAGTCCTTCAAAGCAAGAAAGAAAGAGCCAGGGCAGGACCCAGCTGGACCCAGCCAGTCACTCACGCTGCTCCATTTAAGGAGAATGATTTTAGATCAGGTATTTAATCGACTCAGGCTAGAACCAGACTATGTTGGAATTACAAGAATCTTAACTCCTTTGCATGAGGCTCGGAGAGAGCCCGTGATTTCCTAAGAGTCCCATAGCCAGCCCTCCCCCTTGGTCTTGGCTCACCTCCTGTCCTATGCCAGCTGAGCAATCTAAAGTGCTGTGGGCCTGTCTTAGTCCTGGGCAGGCCTGTCTTCTGCAGAGGCATCCTTCCTAACCTTCCCTTAGTCCTGGGCAGGCCTGTTTTCTGCAGAGGCATCCCTCTTAGCCTTGCCTTAGTCCTGGGCAGGTCTATCTTCTGAAGAGGCATCCTTCCTAGCCTTCCCTTGGTCTTGAGCAGGCCTGTCTTCTGCAGAGGCATCCCTCCTAGCCCTGCCTTAGTCCTGGGCTGGCCTGTCTTCTGCAGAGGCATCCCTCCTAGTCCTGCCTTAGTCCTGGGCAGGCCTGTCTTCTGCAGAGGCATCCCTCTTAGCCTTTCATTAGTCCTGGGAAGGTCTGTCTTCTGCAGCAGCACCCTTCCTAGCCTTCCTTGGTCCTGGGCAGGCCTGTCTTCTGCAGAGGCATCCTTCCTAGCCTTGTCTTTCTGCTCCTTCCACATCAGCCCCCTTGGGTTCTGGGCCTCAGGGCTGGTCACGGTGATCAAGATGGCAGGATTTGATTGTAGGCAGGAGGTGATTTTCAGCTTCAGCTGTTGGCAGCAACATCAGCCATGGCTGTCACCTGTCCTGCCGAACCACTCTGCCAAAGCATGCTAGAAATCACTAGGATGGCCGTGTCTCCTTCTTTTGAAATGGAGCCCCGAAGGGTTTCTATGCACTCAGGCCCCATCTGTTCCTCATTCCGGACCATGTCATGTCACAATTATTCCCAATCATGTCTCATTTGGCCAGGCAGTGCACACCCAACTGGGAAAAATTCCCACAGTGAGTCAGAAGAGTGTGCAGCCATACACGGATGTGGGGGCCTGCTGGGGCCTGAGTGACAGGCTCAATCATGTTACATGATGCTTTCCAAGAGGGGCAGCATGAAAGTCACAAGCAGAAAGTCAGACTGACTCAGCTTGACCATCTATTAGTTGTAAGAAGATAGGTTATTCCAGTTCCATGAGCCTCAGTTTTCCCAGCTGTAAATTGGGCATCACAGCACAGTATGAATCTTGAAGCATTATAAGCAGCATTTTATACACACATGTATGAAGTCCAATACATTATCAATTTAAAAATAGGCTTTTATTATGAGGGGTTGTAAAAGCATTTATAGTTTTTCTGCCAGGAATCTAACTCACAACTTCGGGCTTGCCAGGCCAGCGCTGTGCTGCAGAGCTATGTCCCCAGCCCTGTAATAGCACTTAGACTTCCACAAGTGAAGTTAAGAACCTTTGCCTCCCTATTATAGATTCTTAGGAGTGAAGGGAACCTGAAGACCCATATTCTTCTCTACTAAGTCCTGGCCTTTCATGCACTCCTGCTGAGAAAACACAACCAAGACAGAGGAGAAACCAGCAAGCTTCTAGAAGAAGCAGCGGGCTGCTGAGGACTTGCAGTCGAGCTCAGCCCGATTCTCACCTGCTGTTCCCCAACTCACCCATGCCAGCCACTCTGAGGCTTAGTTACTAAGGCTGTCTCCTTGGAGATGCCTTGATTTTTCACCTGGTGCTTCCAAGGTAGACAATCCTGAATGGGGGAAGCCCCAGGTATTGTCCTGTTCACTCTTAGGAAGAGAAGGAAGGGGCAGAAGGAACGAACCAGGGTAATAACAGAACCAATATCCCCTGGCTGTGTCTGTTGAGATCCATCTCCTGATATGATGACCTACTTCCGGGACCTTGAAAACTGAATATTATCTCTCATGTTCTCTGGAGGGAGAGTGAGTGAGTGAGAGTACATGCTTTGAATTATTTCATGAGCATCTTGAATTTGCTCGATAACAGCCCTGCGATACCTCGTAAATTTGGTTAATGTTATTGTTAATCTACTTGTGGTGGTCACATAGGCACCCTGTTCAAACACAGCAACATTGCCCATCTCTTGTTGCTAGTTTCTTGTTTGCACTGTTGACGCAGGGAGAAACTCTTCCCCGGGGTGGGCACAAGCATTCTAGAGCCAACGTCTCCATAACTCAAGGAATACTTTTCATTCTATGTGCAAAAAGAGCACAGGCTTAGGAAACAATACATAGTGAAAAAGTTAAACCATACATTGTAGGGAACACTTGCTGTCTCAAGGTCTGAGTAGCCAAAAGATATTTTCTGAGGTCAGATGGCCTTCCTATCATGAGGACATGTAAAACATCCTCCCCGGACACCTCCTTCAGGAGATTGGTTTGTGCCTCTGGGCTGAAAGCTTCCAGAGCAGAAATTTCACTGCAGCATCAATCAGATACCCCTGTCCTTTTTTGGCCCACTGGTCTTAGAGTGCAGAAATATGCTGGAAATTGGTGAAGAAAGAGAAGGGGTGTCCTGGGACACACGTGTGTGTGTTGGGGCTTTTGTGATATACTTGGCAGTCCCCAGCTCCCCCAGGCCCCCCGGGGCAATCTCAAATGGGGAGAGGGTACTTCTGGGAGTTGCACCTACCACATCAGTCCCTGAGCTTCCCTTTAGGTGCAATAGATGGCGCCCTGGGGTGCTAATTTCTTCATTTTCCTCTCTCACCCTCAGCTCTTCTGTTCTTTGGGTTTTTCCTCCTAAGGCACACTCATGGATACAGTTTCTCCCTTTTATGCTTGTTGTCTCTTTACTTTTTTCCATCAGTTTTTTTTATTCTCCAGTTTCCAGCCTTGCAGTCCAAGTTCTTTTTCTCTCAGACTTTCCTGGTCTTTATTTAATATTCCATTTAATCTGTCCCTTGTTATCATCCTAATTTCTGCATCCTATAGTCTTTTTTTCTTTATCCCTTTTCCTCTCTCTTATTTATCCACAAGACATTTTCTGTGTTTTGAGATGGTCTTTAGTGCTCTGATTAAAATAAGAACTGGACCCAGAAATATTTTACCGGGAATTTCTTTTCTCCCATAATCCTTAGGCAGTGAGGCAGCCCAAGCACCATGTCTCCTGTTGCTAAAATGCTTTAGGGTTAGATTGCTTGCCAGACTCTGGCTATTAGTGAGCTCTCATTAAGGCAAGGAAGCTAAACGCTTGTGCTTGATGTGGTACGATGGATATAGTACCCAAGCTGAAGCTAGCACTCCCCCAGGGAGCTGTGATAAGGCTTGGGGTTACAGCTTCTAGACAGTCCCCCGTGGCTCCTTGGAATGGGTTGTGTGCTTGCTCTGGATGCTGCTGTCCTGTGAAGCCCCACCCCCACCTTTGTCATCCACTATGTGTCTGGTCGTCCTCACCATCAAAGCATAGCATTGCCGTGTCTGCTGTTAGTAGACGCCAATGTGGGAAGTCCACAGGACACCAAGCGGTCCCGTGGGAGCTTTCCTTCCAGAAAGTTTCCTGCCAGCTGGTCTCTAGAGTGGGAAAGTTTCCATAGGTAGCCACGGTGAGGACTTGTATTTGTATGGGAAACTAGAGAACGCTTCCTATCCAATAAGCATCCTGGTTAATTATTGACAATATCTTTCCATAAAATGCTTTTGAGACTTTACTAAGAAGTATAGGTATTTATTTTATTTTATTTTATTTGATTTTGATTTTTATGTATTTAGTAGAGGGTCTACAAGATCTATAGGGTCTCACTACATAGATTGGACTCATAGTGATTCTCCTGTTTCCAGCCTCCTAAGTGCTGGGATTACAGGTATGCGCCACTGTACCCAGTCTCAACTGCTGTCTCAGTGCACCCTGGGAGCAAGGCCTGCATGACATTCCAGGGATTGAACCTGGTCGCTGTGCTCTGCCTAAGCAGGTGCTTTAGTCTGCTGAGCTATCTGGTTGGTCCAGAAGTATAGGCATTAAAGACAGCAAGATCCATGCATGTGCTTCCTGGCCTTGAGGACCTGAGAGTCTTGCGATGGAGCCTCCCTTTCCCTGAATTTGGGCTGTCTGCAGTTGGTGGAAATGTGGAGTTCCTGTGGCCCTCCCTATGGGGCCCTGTTGGATTTGAGGTGTAGTCATCTGCTTCGGCATTTGTTGATGTGGTCCACCGAGTCATATTTAAATCACTTGGGCTGGAATTTTCTGATACATAATTTCCCCCTCTTAAATGTTAATGTATTTTTCTGCCCAGGACCTATACAGAAATGCTATCAGGTGTACTATGTGTTTTCTGGAGAAGATCGTTTTCTTCTGAGTTTTATTGACAAATAGGTCTATAGACAAATCCAGAATTACTTCTAGAACTTCAAAAATTGTTCTCAAAAGTTGAAACCTATAAATTTTAAAATCTGGTTATCAAAGTACATTTTTTAGTTCACAAAAATATCATGGAGCACTGCCATGGTTATCCACACCACCTTTAGCCACAGAGCCATGGTACTGTTCAGGAAGTGTACCAATTTAAGGGATTTCAAAATCTCACTTAGCCCAACAAGAAGAAGCTTTTGTGTTGCATGTGGTGATAGTTCATGGATGTCTTCATATGCCAGTCAGCTAGGTTTTCAATAAAGCTGTTAAAAAAATCTCGCTGATTCAACATCTCTTTCTCTCACTTTGCTCTTCCTGAAATTAATTATTTTGTCTTGTCTCCCTGTCTTTGACATTATCAATTGGAGAGTCATTTGGTTCTATTAGATTTTATAAAGCAAATAATATTAGGAGAATAAAAATACTACAGAGTCTCATGCTCTTGTATCAGTTACTTGAGTTTGCTTACTTTTTAACCACTGGGGTTCAGAGGTCTAGAAATGGATGGAAGTGGAATTCAGATGAAGAAGGAGAGAGGGGATAATTTTGTAGTCTGGGGCAATTATGAGGAAGAGATAGGATAAAGTGACTTGCCAGTCAGCTAGGTTCTGGGAAGGGGACCCATGAGATAAAAGTGTTAAGTGAGTTGTGTCAAAAGCCAACACTGGTATTGATCAAAGAACTGTCTTCTTATTCTTCTATTTATTAGTATAAATGGTAGATCTGCTAGAGGCTTTGAAGCCGGGCAAAAGCAGATGTGACGGTAGCCCCATCACTGATTAGATGATAATCCAAGATCATTAGATGTATGACCTTTAGCAAGTTTCTCCATTGACCTCAACTTCAATTTCCTGTTATGCAAATCAGTCCAAGGGTATTTATCATATGTGGGTGTTATGAGGTCAGATAGGGGAGGAGTACACATGGAGAAATTTACAGTGTTTTTTAAAAAATTCTTTATTTGATACAGGGTTTCACTACACAGTTCAGACTCATAGTGATCTTCCTGTCTTAGCCTCCCCAGAGCTAGGATTAAAGGGGTGCAGCAGCATGCCTGGTTTCTGGGCCAGCATGGTGCATCCAGGGTTCCCAGGATCTGCATGGCATGGGGTCCTTGTGCTTTTCAGGCAGGCACTTGGACCGCCCAGCTACCTCCCCAGACTTGCAAAGTGTCTTGTACTTACCAAGGCTCATGTTTTCCTCCATTCTCCTTGCCCTTTCCTTAGTTCAAAAAATATTTTACCTAAATGTATCTTTTACATCTTCATCAAACCCATTCAGATATATACATATATGTGCATCTGTCCACTAATTATAGCACTAATCCATTCCAATAATTTCAAAAGACTGCAGAATACTAACCAATACAAGGAGAGATATCTTTTGTGCATAGGTAAGAGGAAATGAACACCTACAACTGCAAACATTCATTCTACGCCAAGACAACCTTCTATTCCAGGCACTGGCTGAGGTGTGGACTGAGATGGGGAACTATTGCGTGTTTATTCGTTGTCTGGTTACTTTTTGTTAGCTCTGATTTTCTTTGGACTTATTGGCAGAAATATCATTGTCTTAATTTAAACACAAGGAAGGGAAAAAATGTGGCATCATTTTAGATTATGAAGTTCAAGATGCTTGCTTGGAGTTGAGAGTAAAGGGCAGACATACCATATGACCCCAGGTAGTCCTATTTGCTTTTAGGCTGGAAGAAGAATCCTACACTTTTTTCCCCTCTTTTAGAGATGAGGTCTTGCTGTGTGTTCCAGGCTGACCTTGAAGCCACTATGTAGCCAAGGCTGGCCTCCACCTCACAGCGACCCTCCTGCCTCAGCCTCCCAAGTGCTAGGATCATAGCCATGGACCACCATGCCTAGTAGCATCACTAACTCTTAAAGTAGGTGAAGACTTGGGAGATGCTGTGCCTGTCATAAGGGAGCAGCTTCCCTCTAAACAGTTTGTGGGCTGTAACCACTGTAAGCCTGAGGCTCAGTCCCCCAAGGAGTAGCCACCAGTCACAGCCTAGCCAAGTCCAGTGTTCCCAGCAAAGGCACATGCACAGGACACTGCAGCACACCCGGCCACACTCAGGCCTTTGCGCTGCTGGCTCCTCTGATTAGAGTCTTTTAGAAGTAACTATGTTTGAGACACGGAAGAATCACCTTCATCTTGAAGAGTTGGCCCATATACATGCCACACAGTCATCGTCGCTGCTTCCCCTGCCTTCATGTCTCTCCCAGCTTCCTGTTACCTGTTTTGTTTTCTCTCTACATTATTTGTATTTTGGGTTTCTCATGCAAGAGAAACCATGCTATAGTCAATCTTCTGTGTCTGATTAATTCCGATCAGCATTACAATCTCAAGGCTCATCCATTTTCTTACCAATGACCATGCTTATCCTTTATGGTTGGTACTCCATTATGTGCATAGACCACGTTTGTTCATGCTTGTGTTGATGGGCTTACAGAACACTTCCAAGACAGAACTATTTTGAACTGTGCTGCTGTAGACAGAGGTGTGCATGTATTCCTGTGGTGTGAATGGTTTTAAATCTTTGGGGAAGATTCCCAGAAGGTGAATAGCTGGGTTCAGTGAAATTTTTGGCTTTAAATTTTCGAGGACTCTCCACACTGACTTCTGTGGTGCTTGCGTAGAAGGGCTTTTTTTTTTTTCCCCACAGACTCTCCAGCAGTGTTATTTTTTGATTTCTTGTTGATAACTATTCTTCCTTCTCCGATTAGTGTCATCTTCCTGCCCATCCCCCCAAAACACCCCAAGTCTTTTGTGAGCCCCTGCCTGCCTTTTGTCCTGGGCATTTTGTGACTCTGACAATGGTAATGGCAACAGAAGCAGTCATTTCCTCTGCTAATAAATATTCAGAATTTATTTAATCTCTAGAATAGCTTACTGGTGATGCTACTTTTAGGGAAGAGGAAAATGAATCCTAAAGATTGTTGTTGGTCCTTTCGCCAAGGTCACAGCTAGGAAGTGGTGGCCTGCAGCTCAAGTTTTAATTGCTTTTATTTACTCCAGAGCCCAAATGTCACATTGCCTCTCACACTGTCTTGGCAAGTAGCTGGGAGCTGGGCATGCTCCCTACAGACAGGGGCCATCTGCGTCGTCCTGGTGCCTAGCACAGTGCCGCCACACACCGAGCACTCAGCAGACCGTTGTCGAACACCCAAAGAAACAAGGAAGGCTCAGCAGAGCCCTGCCACCTCCAGCAGTCCTTGAACCCAAAGGGGACTGGCAGGGAGGCCCCTCGTCTGTCCTGCAAGCAGCAGTAGCAGATGGTGCTGCCAGGAAGGGAAGGGATGAGACTCCTCAGCTCCTGCACATGCTCAGAGCCGCACCATCTCTGTCCCCTCTCCTCCGTCTCTGAAGTGGCCCCTGTTCTAGGAAGGTGGCCAAGTGAACGAAGCCACCTCATTCCAGCAAGGAGCACCTGGCGGGCCACAGGCTTTCACAAAGCTTTGTTTCTCTGCTAACCTTTCCTTTCCCTCTCTCTCTTCAACTGCATGCACAGCCAACTGGTATTTCTTTTTAAGCAGCTGAGAACACCAGATGGAGGGTAGGGGGAGGTGGAGGCAGGGTGAAAGGCAGGAAGGGGACAAGCCGGGCTGTGGGTGAGGGGGGACCGCTCTGAAACATGCAATGTCGGGAGGATGCCAGCCAGGTCGGGAGAGGTAGGAAAGGAGGGGCATGCTGGAAACGTGAGCGGCCACCATGTGTGTACACACACAGATGCACATTGTTTGCAACATACCATTAAAACAGAGGGAGAAATGTTCCGGTTTCCGTAGCAACAAGGCCTATTGGTGCCTCAGCCAGAGAAACTTACTGGGAGAAAAAGGCATTTGCCTGTTAAGGAGCCTGATGAATTGGGAGATAATTATACAGCATTCTGCCACCACTAAGGACACACAAATACACTCCAGAAAATATTTTAAAGAGCACAGATTGCCACAAATCCCATGAAGGCAAGGGTGGGATTGAGAGGCAGCAGGCAGGGAAAAAAAAACTACTGAAATGATTCTATTTGGACACCCCAGGGGGTGGGCGCATGTGAGGGATGGACTGGCACGAGCTTCTGTGTCAGTCACTTGGCTTCAAACATGAGGCAAAGCTGGCCATACTTGTGCCCCTTCCGAAGGGCCAGAACCTGGAGTCCTATCTCCCTCCGTCTCTCAGGAAGTGGGTGGGTGGCCGGGCAGAGTCTGAACAATTAGATTCCATGGGAGAGCGCTTGCTAATCAGACTAGTGGGACATGTGTGGTTAGGGCCTCACTTCTGTAATGGCCTGAGCCCTGTGACTCTCAGGGCTTCCCCCAAATGGAGCAGGGCAAAGAGGGGATGCTTTAAAATTATATGGTCGGGTCCCACTTAGGGCAAAAAGAAAGTAAGTGCATCATTATTTTGTACTCTTCATAGAACAGAGCACATTCCGGGTCTATAACAATTGCTGAATAAAATACCGATTGAAGGAAAGACTGACTAGATAAATGGATGGACAGATGATGGTATAAGCAAACTGAATGAGTAGACAAAGAATCCGGAATAACTGTCTTCTTCCTCCTACCTGCCCCTGGGAACTTAGTTGCTGCTGAGTGGAAGACAGGCTCTGGGCAGTCAGATTCTCAGAGAGGTCTTCAGGTGGGAGTCATTCTGGGAGGAAGCTCAAAGTCCAGGGGCTAAAGATGACGCAGCATCCTCAGGAGCTGTGAGGAGACAGGCCATCTGCTCACTTCCTTCTCTGTTAGAAGGCAGCACCAGGCCACTGTATCAAAGCAGCTCTTGGGGCTCAGGTGAACTCTCTACCTTGTGACCCCTATACTGCTGGGGGAGCCCCTCAGTTGACTCTCTCTACCTGCCGTCTGGAATCACAATGCATCGTGTAGTTGTCTCTTGCTTAGTTTTTCCTTGGTGTATGCCACACCTTGTCAACTAGGTCATGCTCCCTAGAAACAGGGGTCCCCTGGAGAACCTCTTCGTCTTGGGAGCCCCTAGCAGAGAGGCTTGTGTGTGCCAAAATACAGAATATTTGCAGTGCTAGAACCAAGAGGAAGGACGCTGATGCCTTTGAGTGCTGACTGAAGACAGCAAGCTCCATCCAGAGTGTCTCAATTACTGTTTTTTTTTTTTTTTTGGTTGTTGCTGAGACAAAGCATCCAACACCACAAATTAAGGAAGAAAAGGAATTATTTAGCTCACAGTTAGTGGAGGTTTCAGTGTATACTCGGCTGGCTCCAAGGCAGAGTGGCACATGGGAGAGGGCAGCAGCTCATGGCAGCAGAAAGCAGCAAAAGCAACAAGAGCAGAAAGGGAGGAGCAGCAGAGAGCCGGCCTCTTTCCCTCCGCTACGCTGTGCGCAGGCTGCCAGCCCCAGGGTGGGGGTAGCACTCATACGTATAATCCCAGCACTGTACCAGGAACTGACCATAAACACTAAAAGCCTGCCCTGTGACTGCACTGGGCCCTGGGGGGACATCTACACATAAGGCATGACACCGAGCTAGGATCAGCTTTGTGCTTCATGGCTCCTCGTACACCATTTTGTGGTGACTGCCTGGTGGGCTTATGGGGTCAGGTGTGGGCTTGCGGGCTGTGTGACAGGAGGGAAAGAAGGGGAAGGAGTGGGGGAAGATGTGCTGTCTCATTCCTCTGCTACCCCCGGGCTCCAGTGTGCTGTCTTGAAGCTACACTGCTGTGCCCCCAAATGGATCCCACCAGAGACAGAAATGCAGACCCAGTACTGTACAACGCCGCTGTTCCAAGGTAGAGTGGAGGTGGGAGTTTTTGCTTCTTTTCTAAAATTTCATTTAATCTTATAATTCATGTGTAAAAAATATGGGATTATTTTACTACTAGGTGTGTGCAGTACATGATGTTTACATTCCTTGTTTGAAGTTGATGTGTGTACAGAATACATCTTAATTCCCTTTTTTTCATTGTCTTGCATTACATTGTTTTCTAGACAAGAAAAAAGAGGTTCAGAAGGGCCAGCCAAATAGCTCAGTGGATTAAAGTATCTGCAAGCAGGTGCAGGGGCCAGGGATTCAATCTCCTGGCTGGCCCCCAGGGTGCACTGAGATGGCAATTGAGACTGTGCATGGTGGCGTGTGCCTGTAATCCCAGTTCTTAGGAGGCTGTAAATAGGCGGATCACTATGAGTCCGATCTAGTAGTGAGACCCTGAACATCCTGTAGACCCTTCCCTAACATATAGAAAAAAAAAAAAAAAGAGGTTCAGAGAGGTAATTCAGGTCACCCAGCTGAACATATGCTGGATTCACAGTTCCTCTCTCCAAAGACTGGGCTTTCAACTCTAATATTACAGTGCCGCTTGAGGGGCTCACCAAGGGCATTGGAAACAGTCAAATTACATTTTATTTCCCTAAATGGATGCCTCTTCCAGAAAATATGAAAGAGAAAATGGGACCAGAGCTCACTGTTAGTTCAAATGAAGACAAGGGAAGCGGGTGCAAAGCAGCGAAAACCTTCTAAGTCATATTTTGTGTACGCATCATACTAAACAGATTCCGTTCCCATCATAAACAGATTTTCACATTTTCACCATCCCCCCTCCGATTACCCTCCATCAACTTTCACCATCCCCAACAGATTGTTCCCTTCCTTCCTGTTTATTTTATAAGAAAGCAGAATTTGCTTTCTCTCCGTTCTGCGCCGCCCGCCCCTCGCCATCTGGGGGAGGGGGTGCATTATCTCTTATCCGTTCCCCGCCCTGCTGCCCCTGGCTTCGCACGCTCTGCAGAGAGCCACCTTCGCCGCCAGGGGTCGCGGTCGGGCAGCTGGAGCCCACCCTGCTCTGGGAGCGGGGTGCCTGCCGGGAACAGCGAGCCGGGCTCCTGTAGCTATCAGCGCAGCATTAATCAGGCTGCAGCCTCTGCGGTGCTTTGGGAGGGGACTAAGAGGCCAGGGCTGGGGACGAGATCGAGCTTGTTCAGGCAGCTAGAGCCCGGCCCAGGCTCAGAGGCAATAGCGCTCAACGAAGTGGAGCAAGGCCAGCCACTGGCTCTGGTCCTGGGGTCCCGCGGCCTCTCCGGGTTCCTAAAGAGAACAGGGGCTGGATAGGGCAGTGCCTGCCAGGCCCTAATGCACTGAGAGGGGAGGGTGGCCGTGGACAGGGGCAGCCCGCAGTCTAGGAGGACACCTTCCCCAGCCCTGTGCCTACACTACCGTCAGCAACCCAGGTGCCCCAAAGCCAGTGCCGCTCGCCTGCACACGCGGGGATGATCCCCACCCCTTCACCCCAGACAGTCTTGGCCAAGCCTCTTGCAGTCTCTGCAGTGCCTGGAAAGCCAGGCCCCTGCCAGACTCCTGGGCGATGGGGTGCAGAGGAAGGTGGGTGAAGGTGTGCCTCACTCGCACGAATTTTTCAGCGTTGCATTTTCATCTCTCTGCCCCATTTCTCTCATTTCCCTCACCTGCTGTTTTGCGAGATGGAGCTGCTTTTTAAGGTTGGATGCAGGGACTGGGCGTCTGAGGTGGAGGCACTGGGGAACGGAAGGAGTAGAGGAAGTGGAAGGGCTAGGCCACCCTACTGGAAGCCGAGGGAAAACTGGAGGCTGCTGCAGCGCTTGCCAGTCTAGCGCCATCAGGCGCTTCCACTTCTCCTTTCTCTCTCCTGGCCCTCATCCCCTTCTTTCTTTGGAGCCAGGCACAAGCACACCTATGGATAAATACAAATGCGTGAACGCGAGCTTGTCATACAAGACAGACTTTGATTTTTGATAATGAGTTTTAACGAGATAAGTCAAGGTGGGAGGAGAAATTAATTTTAATGGAAGGACTTAGTGATTTTCATGAAGTAAGTAGGATTTGGGGGTGGGTCTTGAAGAACGAGGTAAGGCTTCGGTAAGAGGGAAGAAGGTGGGCCAGGCAGCGAATGGAGCCTGAACAAAGACATAACTAAAGTGAGAGATTTCACGGCACTTGGGAGAGCATTGGGTGAGTTATAGCCAGTCAGGAAAAGGTAGCGGGGAAGGGGATGTACTGGCCATAAGCATGCCCATGTGAGGAAGAAAAATGGAGAACTGTAGATGTCGGATTTGGGGTGGGAACGTTGGTTTTTATAGAGAAAAGCCAGCAAAGTGCAAAAGGTCTGAGGTATAGGGGAACCCCTCAGAAGGATGGGACTGGGGCTGAGTTAGGGCTGGGCTGGGGTCATGTCAGGAGGCCACAGCTGTAACAGGGAAGCCCCGCTTCAGCACTGGGAGCTGGAAGCACACGTGTGCTCTGCACTTGCTTCTCCACCCTTCTCCTCCTTTCCTCCTCCTCTACTCACCATCATTGCCTTTGACTTCCTTTCCTTCATCATCAGGAAATGAAAACTGTTGAAGAACTTCCTTTCTTCCCTTTGCCCAGGCCTGCACATATGCCTGAGTGCATGCACAATGTACACACTTTTTCCATTGTTCTTCCTCTTAGGATGAAAATGTTCTCCTTGGATCAAAAGCCAGTGCCTCCACTCTGCCAGTCTCAGGGGATTCTCCTTCTTCACGACGCCCTATTTCTGCAGCAGGCTAGTCCGCCCTCCTTAAAGTTCATTCCCACCCACACTCGAATATGTTGAATTGATCCACATCTTCCCAGAAGCCTCCACCAATGCTGTGTCCTTTTGTATCTGCAACCTCCCCTAGAGTAGAACTTCTCTGAAGTCAACACAAACTGCTTCATTTCTTCACCTACAGATGGGCTAACAGCACTGCTTTACCACAAATTACTCTTCAATTCTACCATCCTAAAACCGGTGAATGTTTTTGGGGCCCTTATTAAAATTTTATGTCTATGGTTTTTCAGTCATATTGGACCCTCCCTCCATCATGAAACATCCTTCTTACCTTTTTACTGAGTTTTATAGCATCACACTCTTGTGGAGTTTTCTATATTAATGGGTCCTACTTCTCTTAAAATTTTCTGGATCCTCATTGTAGAGAAGATCTCCAACCACTAAAGTGCCTTAGGATCTGGCTTTGGGATTCCTTCTCTCTCCTGCTACCCTCTTCCTCTTCCTACCCCATCTCTGAAGGATCTTCGCATGCGTACACCTCCTCAATGGTGTCTCCTGACCGGCTCTCCATCTCAGAGTTTTCCTCATAGAGCCCTGCATTGTCATATCCAACGATCAACTTGACATCTCTACCAGTATCTCATCACAGCCTCAAATTTAGTACATCTAAAAAGAAAACTCTTAATTTCCTGCCGCACCCAACTGCCAGCTGGCTCAGATACTCCTTCTATGCCTCCACTTCAAGCAATGGCATCATCATCCACCTAGTTGCTTAGACCAGAACTCCTGACTCATCTCGGATACCTCCCTCTCCCTCATCTCCATAGCCAGTCCATCAGCATGTTTTGTCAGGCTCTGCTCTGGTGTACATCTCCTACACCTCAAGTTGGCTCATTTCTCACTATGATCACTGTGAAGTTGCCGCTACCTCTTGCTCAATTTGGTGCGAAAATCGAACTTGCCTTTCTGCCCTGCCCCTTGTCCCTGTACTCTGTCTGCCACAATTCATTCTTTATGCATCAGTAAAAAGCAACCTACAAAAGCACAAGGCAGGTTGGATCCCTCCTCTCCTTAAATGCTGCCCTTTGATAGCTCAGTGCAGACATCTTGGATTCAGTCCTCAATCCCGCACCTGCACGCACATATGCACACATAGGGTAAGGCTAGAGACACAGGTTAGAAAAAGACCCCCTCTCTCTTTTTTTGTGGGGAGGAGGATAACAATGGTTAATACACTACATATTGTTACCTTTAAATTAGTTGCTCAGAATACAAGATATCAGTGTTTAATAGTGCAAACAACATTAGCATCAACATTTCTTTTCAATGAACTAAGAGATTGGTAGTGTAGTTATCATATATATTGTGCTTTATATATATTATATATTCCATATTATACATTATACAATATATTATGCTTTTTATATTATATATTATGTGTTATATTATATATATGTATATATTATGCTTTTGCCATCCTTCTTTTCTCCATTCCCTTATCCCAGTTTTTCTTTCCTTTTGAAATTTCTTCCCATCTTACAATATCTTTTGTACACTATGAATGTTATTTACTCTTTCAGCTTATCACACTAGGGAGACAATATGTGTTTGCTCCATTCTATAAAAAGACCACAACTTTGTATCCTTTGCTTGATTGATGGGCATTTGGGTTGTTCCCAACATCTAGTCATTTCAAATTGTGCTGCTATAGACATGGTGTACATGTGTCACTGTGGTACAATGTTTTTAATTCTTCTGAGAAGATACCCAACAGAGTAATAGCTGGGTCAAATGGTGTCTCTGATCCTGGTGTTTTCAGGAATTTCCACAGTGGTTATACCAGTCTGCCCTCCCTGCAACAATGCCTAAGGGTTGCTTTATCCCAACAGGCCCTCCAGCGTTTGTTATTGGTTGGTTTCTTGATAATAACCACTCTTTCCAGGCAGAGATGGAAACTCAGTGTTGTTTTAAGTTACATCTCTCAAATGACCAGGAATGTTGAAAATTTTTTATGCATTTATTTCTGTTTGCATTTCTTCATCTGAGAAGTATGTATTCATCTCAGGCGCCCACTTTTAGATGGGGTCTTTACATTTGGGTGGTTTGACGGTTCTGAGTTCTTTCTATCTTCTCAAGAGCAATCTTTGTCTGAGGAACAGCTGGCAAACCTTCTTTACCACATTGTGGGTTGACTCTTCACTCTGTTGGCGATTTCTCTTTCTGTGAAGAAAAAGCTTTTTGGTAAGATGAGATCCTAGTTGTTGGCTCTTTATGATAGTTCTTGTGTGATCAGGGCTTTATAATGAAGTTTTTGCCTACACCAATGACTTCAAGAGTTTTGCCTGTCTGTCTTCCAGCAGATTTAATGTTTATGTTTTATATCTTTAATCCATTTTGAATTTCATTTATCACATAGTGAAAGATATGAGTCCAATATTAATCTTTAGGATGTTCACAGCCAGTTTTTCCAACATTTAGTAACGAGGCTTTCTTTTTTTCCCAGGGACTACGTTTGGCTCCTTTGTCAAAGATAAAGTGGCTGAGGTGGGGGCCCTAGGGCCCGTTGAGACCCCTGGGGCCCCCACCTCAGCCACTTTATCTTTGACAAAGGAGCCAAACGTAGTCCCTGGGAAAAAAAGAAAGCCTCGTTACTAAATGTTGGAAAAACTGACTGTGAGCCAGAGAGCCTCGGCCAGGTAGAAGAGGAGGCCAAGGGGCCCATGGAAGAGTTGGGAAATGAAGATGGGGCTGGGGAGATGAGCCTCCCCAAATCCTCCCCAAGAGAATAGGCCTAGAAAGCCTAGGGGCTCCTCTGGTCAGGTGGCAGGTCCTCTATATCACCCTGGAGCAGAAACCAGGGAGAGGCCTGGGAGCCCCCACCAAACTCTTGTGACTTTCCGTTCTCCAAGGCATCCTGGCTACCACCACCTCCTCTCCCAAGTGACTCAGGTGACCATGGGTACACTATGGAGAAGAAGCCATCTCAAGTGTGCCGGCTGCCAGGCTCTTCCAGCAGGGCCAGCCGCCCCATCACCCCTCCATTGTTGCTGTGCCCGTCACAAACTGCTTTGTGTTTCCAGAAGCCCACTAGTGTCTGTAGGTACCCTCGTGACCTGACCCACACTGCAGGCAAACACCCACCCCCACACTAGCTGCCTGCTTGTGCGAAGCTGTGAAGTTGGGTCAACCCTGCGCAGAGGGCCTGGCTCACCTGGGCCTGTGCCTTGAGCTTCCTTCTGTCCTCACCACGGCTCTACCCACTCCCATCCAGAGAGCCCAAGCTCTGCTTTCTACGAGTGCATCTGGGCTTGTTCTCGTGGGTGTGTGTGTTGTCATCTGAGCAGGTCCTGTCCGGTGACCCTGAGACTGGTCCACAAGAAGGAGGGAAGGATGGATGACAACAGAGTCACCCTGTGACTGTGACCATGATTGTGACTACAAATTTTGATAGGAACTGGACTGGAATGAGGACTACAACTTTAGACAGGAGGAAACTGCACCGGGATTGGGACTGCAACTTTGGGCAGGAGGAACTGGACTGGGGATGCAGGGAGAAGGCTGGGGCCTTTGTTTTGATGTTCTGTGTGTGTGATTTGTAACTCAGTTTATTTGGTGTGCCGTGATGTTCCTTATGCTTTCTGATGTGTAGGGATTAGCCACTCCACAGTGCATTAGTCCCCATAGAGACTCCCTGAGGTGAATGAATACTGTTAGAGGCCATTGTCCTGGCCAGAGGCAGATCTAGGCCCCTCAGGGAGGGCCACCGTGCTTAGAGACCCCCACTGTGGTGGGGGGTGGATGAGACCCTTTGTCAGGAGTCCTGGGGCAAGCAGTACCCGTGGCTTATAGCAGTTGCAAGGATATTTGTGGGGACATCACATTTTCAATAGCTTAAGTTAATGTTTGTTTTCAATAAAGTTTAAGTGCAGCAAAAAAAAAAAAAAAAGATAAAGTGGCTGAGTACATCTGGAGTTGTCTCTGCATCTTCTGGTCTGTTCCATTAATCTTTGGGTCTGTCTTTTTTTTTTTGCACCAGGCTGTTTTTATCACTGAAGCTCTGTAGTATAATTTCAAGTCAAAGATTGTGATGCTCCTGGGCTTGTCTTTGTTGCCCAGAATTACCTTGGCTATTCTAGTCGTTTCTGGTGCCAAATGAATTTTAAGATTGTTTTCTCTAATTCTGTGAGATAAGCTATGGGAATTTTGATTGGAATTGTGTTTCATCAGTATAATAGCTTTTCAAGTATGGCCATTTTCACCACATTGGTTCTTTCCTTTTTCTGATAGCCTCTTCAATGTCCTTTTGCAGAGTACTGTAGTTTTTAATATAGAGGTCTTTTATGTCCTTTATTAGATTGATTCCTAGGTATTTCATCTTATTGGATGCTAATGTGAAAGGTGTTGTTTCCCTATTTTCTCTCACAGTGAGTTTATTATTTGTGTACAATGTGGCTATGATTTTTTAGTGTTGACTTTGTATCCAGCTATACTACTGAATTTGCTTATTAAATCCAGCAGTTCCTTAATGGAGTGTCTCAGATCTTCTATGTAGAGTATCATATCATCGGCAAACAATGTTAATTTCACTTCTTCCTTTCCTATTATTATTCCTTTTATTTCTTTCTCTTGTCTAATTGCTCTGGCTAAAGTTTCCATGACTGTTGAATAAGAGTGGAGAAAGTGGACATACTGTTTTCTTCCTGATTTGGAGAGAAAACTTTAAGTTTTCCATTTAGTATGATGTTGGCCTTGGCTTGTCATAGATGGTTTTTATCATGAATCGGTGCTGGACTTTGTCAAAAGGTTTTTATATATCTATTGAGATGATCATATGATTTTGTCCTTGGCTCTGTTAATATGGTTTATTATATTTATTGATTTACATATGTTGTACATCTGTAGCTTAAATTCTTCCTTGGGAAGAATTTCACTTGCTCATGGTATATAATCTTAACGCTTTGCTACAACCTGTTTGTTAATATCTATTTGAGGATTGTTGCCTCTATGTTCATTTGGGAAATTGGCCTGAAATTCTCTTTCTTTGTTGGTTCCTTCTCCAGTTTTGGTGTCAGGTTAATGCTTGCTTACAGGCATGAATCTGGGAGTGTTTTTACTCTTTCAATTTCATTAAAGAGTTTGGAAAGTAATGGTATTAGATTTTCTATAAATTTCTTATACTATTCTTCAGTGAATCCATCAGGTCCTGGACTTTTCTTTGCTGGTAGGTTTTTTAATTACACCTTCAGTCATTGATTGATTGTAGTCTATTTAGGAATTTCATGTCTTTTTGATTCAGCTTTGGTAATTCATCTGTATCTTAAAATCTGTTCATTTCTACTGCATTTTCCATCTTGCTATAATACAAATTTTCAAAGTTGGTATAAGACTCTTTTAGAATATTTTGCTGAGTTTACACACCTATAATATTCAATAACGGAACTTAGAAAAAATGGGGTATACAGATGAATGTCCATTTTGTATCTGTGTATTCAAAGTGGTTGGGATAGATATATAGTTACATTCTGTTAATGAATAGAATGATTTGTTCTAATGGTGTTTGTAAATAGGATCACAAGTCCGCATCTTGTACAGCAATTAACCACTAAGAAGAATATATGCAGTGTATTATTTGTTGAAAAAAAAAAGTTGGTATAGATGATTTTCTGAAGGATCCATTGTGATTTTACCCTTTTTATTCCTGAGTTTGAGTCTTTTCTTTCCTTTCTAAAATAAAGTTGGGGGCTGAGAGATAGCTCAGAGGTCTAAGCATCTGCCTGGCAGGTGCAAGGACCTGAGTTTGAACCCTGGTACTGCATACCATACTGGCCCTGGAATCCAGGGCACATGACCCTAAAACTAAGCCTGGAATCCCAGTGCTGTGGAGGCTGAGACAGGAGGATCACTGTGAGTCTGAACTGCATAGTGAGACCCTGTAACAAATTAAAATTTTTTTTTAAAAGTTGGATAAGGGTTTGTTGATTTTATTTAATCTTTCAAAGAACCAACTCTTTGATTCATTCATTCTTTGCGTTATATTTTCAGTCTCCAATGTGATAATTTCTGCTTTGATCTTTATAATTTCCTCCCTTGTATGAGCTTTGGGCTCAGCCTGCTCTTCTTTTTCTAAAAGTTTGAGGTTCACCATTAAGTTGTTTATTTGCACTTGCTTTGTTTTCCTAATATGGATATTCACTGCTATAAATATCCTTCTTAGGACTGCCTTCATTGTGTCTCATAAGTTCTGCTATGTTTTATTGGAATTATCATTCAATTGTAGAAACTGTCTAATTTAAAAAAAAAAATATCTGCGACCCATTGGTTGTCCTGGAGGATACTTTTTAATTTCTATGTGTTCATGAGATTCTTGTGGTTTCTTTTTCCATTGATTGATTTCCAATTTCCTTGCACTATGGTCTGATAATATGCAGGGGATAATTTCAGTCCTTTTGCATTTACTTAGACATATTCTATGAGCTAGTAAGTGAACTCATTTGGAGAATGCCCCATACAAATTGAGAATAATGTGTATTCTGATGTTGTGGGGTGCAACATTTTGTAGACATTTACTAATTCCATTTGTTCAAAAGTTTGGTTGAGGCTGGTGAGATAGGTCAGAAGACTAAGGCACCTGATTAGGCAAACTTAGGCAAGTGCAAAGACCACAATTTGATCCCTGGCACCACATGCTGTGCCAGCCCTGCCCCCAGGGCAGGTTGAGCCAGCCAGAGTCTGGGTGTGGTGGTGCATGCCTAGAATCCCAGTGATGGGAAGACTGAAAGCAGGAGGATCATCATGAGTCCAAGCTGCATAGTGAGACACTGGAACAACTAAATACATTAAAAAAAAAAGCTTAGTTCAGTTTTACTATTTCACTGTTGATTTTTTGCCTAGCAGATCTGTCTCTTTATGACAGTGGCATATTGAGATTCCCCAATACAATTATATTAGTGCTTATTTAATATTTAAATAATATTGTTGATATTTATTTTATATAGTTGGGTGCCCTGGTATTTATTTTGAAAAAAATTAAAACAACTATTTATTTATTTTTTTATTTATTTGGTACAGGGTCTCACTACACAGCTTGGGCTCATAGTGATCCTCCTCTCTCAGCCTTTCCAGTGCTGGGATTACAGGCATATCCCACCACGCCTGGTTTGGTGGGCTGCATGGTGGCATGGCATGTGGTACTGGGGATCAAACAGGCACTTAAATCACTCAGCTATATCCCCAGCCCTCTATCTCAGGCATGTAGTATTGGGAAGAACAGCTGTTTAGAATGATTATTTCACTTTTGGCTGTAGTGGTACCATCAGAAAATGACAATAGCCTAGAAAATGACAAACTGAGATAACCATTGATTTGCTACCTTTAACTGTATGAGCTGAATTTGAACTTATATGAACTTATATAGAACAATGTAAAACATTTCAGAAAATTATATGCAGTGTGTAAGTCCTTATTATGTCAACTTTGTCCTCCAGGGTTAAAACTGAAAATGAGTTACGGAGAAAATAGAAAAGTTGGAGAAGAGGAACAGATTAGAAATTAGACTGGAGGACAAAGGGGGATCATGCTAACTTTGGGAAACTGGTACAGAAGACTAGTGAGAAAAGAGAAAAAGAAAAACTAAAAAGAAGAACAGGACAGAACTGCAACCATGAAGAGGCTAGAAGCCACATTCACACTCATATAAAAGCAAGATCAAACAATGAAGGAGATAAAAACAAAACAGAAACCAAAACCAAAACCACTACCACAACAACAAACAAGAGAGATGGGGTGGGGGACAAAAGAAAAGAAAAGAAAGAAAAAAGAAGCCTACTTCCAGGTTTGTCTCTGCTCTCACTGGTAGACAACATGGAGACAAAGTCCTAATCCTTGCCAATCGACACCAGCAAGGCAACAGTATCTTTTTGGTAGGTAATCTCAGCACTCCTCCACCTTCTTGGTGAGACCAGGCTCATTAGTCCTGCAGCTGTCAACACACCTTCTTTAGGTCTGAGCCTAGCTGGGCGATAGTAAATGGAACCAGCAACTATTCTGAATTAGTTTTTAACTTTTTTTTTTGTACCAGAAATTGAACTCAGAACCTTGTACTTGCTGGGCATGTGCTGTAAAACTGAGCTATATCTTTGACCCCCACTCTGAGTTCTGAGCTCAGCCAGCTGCTCTGCAAGAAGAGTCCCTTACTCTCTCATACAGGATGACTGAGCCGTCTGTACTCACTGCTAGCTGATTCAGTCCTTCATGTCCACTGTTCCTCTCCACTGTTGCAACTCTTTATGGAGCCCTCTGGAGTCACCAGCAGTCAGATGTTTGAACTGCTTCTCTCATGCAATGAGTCCCATCTCAGGGAGAAGGTGCCACTAGATATCTCCTTTTTCTTAGTTGAAGTTTCTCCCTTCACTCTTTCCATGGGCTTCAGTTCACACTTCAGATCTTTCCTGGGTCCAGGGGACCCAGTTCTCTCCTTGTCTTCCTCATGTTGATATATTCCAGTGTTTGGATGTCTCTCAGGAGGTTGTTTCTCTGCTTCTTACCACTATACCATCTTGGTGCTCCCAAAATATCCGTCTTAATTTCTTGTGCATTATTATAGCAGAATATCACCAATTGGATGATTGGTTCAGAGTTTCTAAGGCTTCAAAGCCTGGGATCAAGTCATGGGAAGATTTGGTTATTCTGACTGCAAAGTAATGCCTTGAACACTGTGCCCTTTGAGAAAGGAAGGCTGCATCTTCCCATGGCTTATAGTGGAAAGATGAAGGATGAATGAGGGGCTGGCTTGCCTCTTTATTGCAGAACTCATCCCATCTGTAAGGGCAGAGATTACATGGCCGTATCCTTTCTTGAAGGTCAATAGTCTCCTCTCTTGACACTATTATGACAACTGAATTTCCACAGATGGTTAGCAGGGGATGACTACTCAGATTGTAAGGGAAAATGACAAAAATCTGACTATGGTGGGTCAGGTCAAGTGAGGAGAGAGGAGAGATAAGGACTAAGTCTTAGGTGATATCTAGAATTAAGGAAGGGAACAAAGGAGGAAGGTATGAAGGAACCTGAGAGGCAGGAGGAGAATTAGAACAGATCATCTCTGAAGTTCAATAACTGTGAGATTTTTGAGAGACAGAACTCAGTCTTCAGTCCTATAAGTATTTCTTGTTCTATCCTTCTATGGAGAAGATGATTAGAAAGGAATCAATATGTAAATAAAGCAAGACACAGTGATCTCAACCAAGCAAGGATATTTTAGTGCCATGAATTGAGGCTTCTGATGATTCAACCATCTGCCCATCCTTGTAGATTCTTAAAGTCTTTCTCCTTAATATTCAAAAGATTTTTACTGCAAAGTTCTAGATATTAATTGTAAAATATGCCAGTGATACAAGGAAAGCAAATATCACTTGAGATCCTACTGCCCAGAAATAACCTATGTTAATATTTTTGTGCTCCTTCTTCTCTTTTTTCATTTCTTCCTGCCAGTATTATTTATTTTTTTAATTATAATTTTCTTTTATTTTAAAGAGTAAAAACAAAAGCAAGAAAAACAAAAACAAATACAGAATCAGGGTGACATACAACAATACATATATTACAGATTTTCAAAACAAGAATAGTTGATTAACAATGAATGATATATTATCTTTTTATATTTTAATAATTTTATTGAGAAAGAAGTAGCAATGAGATAGTTTCAAAACAGGTTATTAGTACAGTTACAATAATTAATACATTGCATATTGTTGTCTTTGTAGTAGTTGTTCCTAGTACAAGATGCAGACATGATATCTTGTCTAAATACTATTAGTTCAAAACCCTCTTCTCATTGAACTAAGAGAAAGTAGCTGTATATTTATGCTATTTTGTATATACAGATATATATGTTTTTCTACTAAAAAATGGTCCATTTATATTCCTTTTTGTTTACTTTTGTCAGACATGTGTATTCCATTGCCATTCATATATTGTAGGTGCATGAATTCAGCAGAGTAATCCAATATAGTCCAGTAGTCTACAATAGCAGTGGATTATCTACAAGATTGCCAGTGTCAGAAGTTATTCACTTGAGCCTTTTACAGCTCAGCATATTAATATGGCTTTACTTTTCATACCTCAAATCTGTTGCTCAGATTATCAGATACATTTATGCAAGATGGGACATATGATTGACTATTACCACATGCTTTTAAGAAATCTTAAATTTTGTTCTTTGTAGGGAGCTGCGTGTAGCCGCGCCCTAGGATGGCGCCGGTTTCCGCCTTCCACCCCCTCAAGGGGTGAGCGCTCCTGGAGTAAACAACTCCATATATGGCCAAGGCTTGGGCTAATGCATTGCTTCCGCATACCTGGACCAATGGGCAGTACACACGTGGCACCCCATGATTGGAAGCCCTGGGACTTATAAGCTAAGAGCAGGGGCCTCGGGGAAGAGAAGACGGATGCAAGAGAACAATAAAGAGCTGCGCAGAAAACCAACCAGTGGTCGCGTCGTTCTTGCAGGCAAGGCTGCGCGCGACAGTTCTTGTCTCTCTCTTTCTTTTATTACCTTTTTTTTCCCTAAAAATTGACTTTAAAGAGAGTATAGTAATAATTAATATGACATTAAAAATGGTACACATTTAGAAGACCAAGATGACAGGAAGTAAGCCAGACCCACATGTGTAAATATCATATTGTCTCCCTACTGTAAGAACCCAAAAGAAGAAATAATACCAGAGAAGTATAACAGATACAGCTAAACAGAAAGAAACAGAATGAAAGGATTGAACAACAAAGAGGAGAGAAAGGAGAAAAGATAGGAAAAATGGTAGGGGCAAAAGCGTGCATGCATATATACAAGATGGATGAGATGAGTGTAGTAAGAATTTCCATCAGTTTTATGAAAATAGTGGTTCATGTGCAGAATTCTCACCTTGACTAACTATATGCAGAAAACTGTGGTCTGAGCAACTACGCTGAGGACAGCAGTGTGTAATGCTTCTTCTTTATAGGCCCCTCTTCCACTGTATGTGCATATATGTACAGGTATGTTTTTGGTGCCCTTAGTTATCTAAAAATTCCCTATAGTTTATGTTTCAGATGACATAGGCAAAAATTCTGATATTCTAGGAACCACACACATCCCTTGCACTCAACAAGTCTGGGTCAAGCAACCTTGCAGAGAGTCTGACTAATGACAATGAGATGAATAGTCAACTTACGTCTTTTTTCTTTTTTTCTTAAAACTGTGATAAGATTTTGTTACCAAGCAGCATTTGATAAGAGGCCCACTGGTTTTGGTAAACAGTAAACATTTTTATAACAAAAAAAAGTTATCGATATAAACCTAACGATCAGCAGTTCTTTGCTCTGGGGAAAAAGTAGAGTATGTTTTGGTTTTCCAACAACCTAAATCTCAGAGAAAGAGGTGGGTGAAATTAGGCTATAAAGTCCTTATATCTTTTATATATTTTTCTCCCATTTGTGTATTTGGTACTGGGTCTCACTACGCAGATTAAACTCATGGTGATTCTCCTGTTTTCAGCCTCCCCAGTGCTGGGATTACAGGCATGCACCACCACGTCTGGACTTGTTCTCCAAATTATCACACCCCCTGGGGCAGGGCTGGCAGGGCATGTGGGACCGGAAATTGAACCCTGGTCCCAACTCTTGCCAAAGCAGGTGCTTAGTCTGATGAGCTATCTTGCCAGCTCTTTAATTTGTAAAGAAGTCAAAAGTCTTTTTTGAGAAGGATGAACAGTGCTGTTTTCACTAAACCGTGAACATAATCAACACATGTCGCATAGACTAATGGTTGCCTCCATAGCAGACTAAGAAAAGAAAGGAAGGAGTCCTCGCCAGGTCTACAGAAAACATTCAGGGAGGCATGGGCCCTTGCAGGACACCTTGCCTCCTGGAATATGATCAGACAGCAGGGAAAAAATGTGTGGTGGTGCATGGAACCATTCTGGCCCCAAAGAACTTCAGCATTAAAACCCAGGTCTGCCCAGCTTGTAGCTAAGTAGAACGCTTGAGAAAGACTTGTCAGTCAGGAGCCATAACAGACACCCTGAGCAGCCGTGAGCCTAGGTGTCTTCAGCACCTCTTTGGTGTGTGGCCACTTGGTCACAAGGTGCTTCCTGCAGGGTATAGGCCCTGATACAGGGCTCAGGGAATTCCTCAGGCAAAGGTACTCAAGGGTGACGACAGCAGCCATAGCTACAGGACTGGGCCTTTGGCAGGTGGACCAAACTTTCCATTTTCATTTATCTCTGTCTTGGATAGGACAGTAGTAACTGATCATTTTGGCCTTGGCCAGAACCTACCCCCGGGAATCATCTCAGAAGGAAGGATGAATTGCTCATGATGGATGACATGAGAGTTTAAAGTCATTTATTTGGCTTTTCAGTGAAATGCAACTTGATATTTACCTCAAATGCATGAAACAAAACAGACTGTAGTGTGTGTGCATGTTTTCCTGTACTGCTGTGGCTACAGTGGAGACCAGCAGTCTGACCTCTGCAACTCAGAAGTTCATGTTCTCATGGAAGGGTAGACAGATGTGTAGCAAGGGATTTGGCCTCACTCTAAAGGAGGTTTGGTCTTTGCCCTGACTCTTGGGTGGTGATCTTTAAGCCCTGGGAATTCCATAGTACAGCATTAGGAAGGTTTTTGTTATGCCTGGTGGGCACCCCAAGCCCCACCAGATAGTTATTGGGACCAGGCAATTCAAAGGAGATCACTGGGGCCAGGAGATGTCACTGTACCCCTGGAGATGTCAGAAAATTGCAGACAGAGTCCAGTGACATGGGCAATGACTCATCACCCATGCTCACTTAATGAAACCCCAACTAATGCTGTGTACCCAGGAGCTCAGGTGAACAATAATCTGTCTGATGTCACATACTGTGGCTGGGAGGAGGTAAAACTGCCTGGGATTCCATGGAGAGAGGACATCTGGCTCACATTTGGGCCCCTGCCGGACTCTGGCCTGTGGATCTATCCCTTAGCTGGTCCTACTTTGTATCCTTGTCTCATAAGAAATAGGACCATGAATACAATAGTTTTTAGGGAGTTCTGTCTTTCCATCTATGTTTTGGAATGAAGGCTTGTGGGGAAACCTAGAACTTACAGTTAGCATAACAAATTTTAGGAAGATGTGGGTTGCTGGAGAATTGAACTATAAACCCTGAAGTTTGGCTAAGTATAGGTGACAGAAAAACAAAGAGAAATCGACAAAATAACTCCAATAAATGGGAAAGTTATTTGCAGAGAGTAAGTTCCTGTTGACATGTGAAGAGGAATGATGGGGTGGCACCTTTTGAGCTGAGTTTTCTGGGACCTTCAGGTGAAATTTCAGTGACCCAGCTGAGCCAACCAAACAACCTGGGACTCAAATGGTTTCCCAGGTGGGAACAAAGTAGATGATTTTGAGAAACGGGACAGCAACTCACCATGGATGGGGTGAGTGTGGCAGAAAGAGATAGCAAAGGGTCACCAAGGTGTAGGGCATCCTATTCTATAGTATTTGCAGAGTGGATCTGCACTTTGTGTTTTGTTAAGTACAGCTGGAAATTTACAGGAGGATTCAGGCAAGTGACTGGCAAGGCCTGATTGTCTGTTTTACATGCACATGCATGATTTTACACAAAAGAGTTTCTGCCATACTTGCTGCTCTGCAGCTAGCTATTTTTGCTTGGGGGTATGCAATAGCCAATTATATACATTTTGTAAAAGCCATGCAATGCCAAAAGTTTACAGAGGGGGCTATGAGAATGTGGGGTGGGGCACTTCCACAGCCTTGGGGAACGGTGGCAGCTTTCTGAAGGAGAAAAATGGAGCCAGGTCCTAGGGGGTGAGAGGAAGCTTAACAGTGAAGAAAAAGCTGGGAGAGGCATCTCAGAGGACAGGATCGCAGGAGGGGTCTGTGGAGGTGGGAAGCTGTGAAGAACACTGCAGAAAGGCAAAACAGGGCAGGGAGGCCCTTGGAGGTGACGGTTTAGAAGAGGGCCAACAACTTTTAAAAGGTCAGCTTCAGGATGTCTAGCAGGATGTGATTTAAATATGCATTATTGGGTTACAAGGACAGAAACCATTCAAATGAGAAGGGCAGGGGGTTAAGTAAAACACACTGCTGTCTAATGGTTATCCAAGACCAGGATATACAGGGATCAGGACCAGAAAGTCAACAAACCAGAGCCACTCCCTATTTATCATGGTGAGAATCTGACTGGTTGAACCCAGCCTACTAGGGAGCCTGTTCAGTCTGGATCCTATTACTTTGGGCAGTCCAGCAATTTTCAAGAACTGCGGTTGGGAAGGCCTTCCTAAAATGCCTTCTGGGCTTTTGTAATGATGAAGAGCACAGACTCTAGATCCAGAGTTCCTGTGTCAGAATTCTCCGTAACTATTTCCAAGCTGTGTGATCTTAGGCTAATAGCTTAGCCACTCTGCTAATAGCTTCATCAGCAGAGATGGAGGAGCAAAAGGACACTCAGCTTCCCCTACTAAAATGTGAGGATGCTAGAGATACAGTTTGATATGAGGATTAAATGAGTTGGTATGTCACATGCAAGCACTTACTGTTGGCCAACAGAAAAGTACTGGCTATTATTTTTGTTACGGCATCACAAGAGAATGAGAAGGTTGGAAAAGATACGATCTGCAGAATTTGACAGTGAAGGAGTGGAGAGAAGTATTAGTAGTTTTATGAGAAATTGATAGGGATAGGGATGTATTGAGATACAGGAAGAATGGACACCTTTATTTCTTCATGGGACAGAGCCAGGAATGAAGGCCTGTATCTGTGGGAGAGCAGCTGGGGCAGGTAGAGTTGCAGGGACCTGGAAAGATGCAGCTTCATCAACAGAGATGGAGGAGCAAAAGCTTGCCTGGGAAGTGGAGGGGCTGTAGACAAGAGAAAATTCACATCTGACAGCTGTGGTTGTTGCTCTAAAGAAACTGGCAAAGGCTACTATTGAAAATGAAGGTCAAGAGCATGTTTGGGGACTTAGAGGAAGCAAGAGGCTTCACAAGAATTTAGATATTCTTCCTGCATGAAATGAAAAGACCAAAGAGGTGTAACATCCCAGACTCCAGTAACATGCTCTGAGTTCTTGTACAGCCCTGACACGTTATAGCCTAATGATTTGTCTGTCTGAATCCCCTTCACGAAGGCTAATTTTTTGAACTTACAAGTCTTAGTGGTTCATAATAGAGCTCGGTTGGTTCTAAGTATGAGTTAAAAAAATGTACCCTTCCTGCGTGAAGGTACCTTAGGGGAGCTGCACCTTTTTATAATATGCAGAAAAGTGCTACCTGCTTGCCAGCCTCTCCTTCTGTGAAATAAAAAAATGCTTAAAAAAATCACAGGTGAGTACTACCATGGGCTGAAGTCAAGGACTGGTGGGAAATCGCATCCCTTTTTATTTTCCAGTTGGGTGGGAGCTTGTGGCTGGGTGTAGCCAGCACAGTTGCAGGGCATGCTGCTTTGGTTTCCCCCATTTTTCTTTCCCCTAATAGGTTACACAGTGCTTAGTGCACAGGAGATGCTTAAAAGAACGGTTGAGTAAATAAACAAATTATGTTGATATTGTGAATTATGTATAGGACCAAGCAGAAAAGGGGAAGACATATATAATTGCTGAGCATAATCTAAGTATTTAAAACATGGTTTCTGAATAAATGGATGAGTGAAATAAAGGGCACTGAAGGCTGAGCTGAGGCTGGGAAGAATGGGTGTGCTTTCTACTCGAGACCACCTGTCTTATTTTCCTGGGCAAGCTGAATCATTTTGTCTGCAGAGACTGCCAACGTCACTGGTTACAGATTTTCAGGGAAAAATGGAGGAGGATCCAGACCCTGGATTTTTTTCTAGTCATCCTCTGAGCCTCGAGGGCTGTTCCCAGAAGTGGTCCCTTAGAGCTGCTTCCTCAAGTCTACACCAAACCCTAACCCTGGTGTCTTTTGGGTGGATCACCTACTAGCCCCTGAGGTGCTCTGGGACCACTTCTGTGCCACGCTGTACCATGTCAGGATGCAGAACACACAACCCTTCCGTGCTGGCTTATCCCACTTCTTCCCCAGCCCAGACTTGACCATCCTTTGCAAGATGCTGGAGGCTATGGGTCCTGAGGTCCTCAAACTTTAGGATGGATCAGAGGCACCTAGGCAGGGGTGAAGCCCCATCACTGGGCCTTAGCCCAGAGAGGCCTGAGGGTGTGCTTTTCCAAGAATTCCCCAGGGACTGCTGCTGTCTCTTTCTGGACTACAATCCATGAGGAGTTGCCTTGTGCCCTCTCTCCCTCCCTCTCTTCGTTTTCTTCTTTCTTTCCTGCTCCCCGCCATCCTCAACTTCTGCCTACTCCTCTTCATTTTTTCCCTCCTCCTTACAGTACTGTGAATTGAAACTAGGGCCACAGGCATCTAGGCAAGTGCTTGGCCTCTGAGTTACAACCCCTGAGTTATTTTGAAATGAAGTCTTGTTATGTTGTTCCAAACTTGCGATCCTTCTGCCTTGGCCTTTAACTAGCTGCGACTGCAAGAGCCCAGCACCAAGCCTGCCAAGAGGTGTCTTTTTCAAATCTTCTGCTGAATAGAGAAAGATCTTATTGCAGCAAAGTGCATGAGCCCAGGCTGTCCTGTTTCCCCTCTTTCTTGTCCACTGTGGTTCAGCTGCTGTGGACCCTAGCGATGCAGGAAATTTAAAGGATCAGCTACAGAAAGCAAAGTTAGAGCTGGGTGTGAAGGTGTACACTTGTAATCTCAGCACTCTTGGAGGTCGAGTGAGGAGGACTACAAGTCTGTGCCCAGCTGGACAACATATATGACTCAAAGACATAAAATGTTCTGGGGATGTAGCTCAGTGTGAAGGCTCTGGGATTGATGCACAGTACCAGGGTGTGTGTTGGGGTATAAAGAGTGAAGCATCAGAGCTGGGTGTCTTTTCACTTGGCTGGATCAGTTCAGCTTGGGCACAGTGAGCTTTCCCTCACTGCTGTTGAAGCCTGGGGTAGCATCACTCCTTCTCAGAGAACTTTCTGGTCAGAGCCCAGGTCTTACTCCTCCTTTGTCTACCCACTTGGCTGAGGACTTGCTGACTGAGCAAAAGCCCGGGCCTCCTCACAACTGCCCACTGTGACCCTTGGTTCAGCCCCAAGGTCCGGCCCAGCCCAGCCTTGTGGCTGCCGAGCAAGTTCCTCTCTGCCCTTCTGGGCTCCCCATGCAGCCGATGCTTCTCTCAGAGCCCCGCATGACCCGTGTTGCCTCCTTCCTGCAATTGCTCCTGTTTTCCAGGTACTGTGGACATTCTGTCTTTAGCCTGCACATCCCACAGATGAAGGCTATGGTTAATTTTACTTTATTTATCTCTTTTATGCTTCTACACTTTGATTCCCACCCCAGGGCTGTGGAGGCACACAGTAGATGTTCAATAAATAAACTGCTCCCCGCACACAGAAACAAAGCTCTCCATCTCATTCTAGATACCTAGAATTCACCTGGTCTCTGTCAGCACTGTCCTTTCTCAGCACACACCTGCAGTTTAAAACCAGCATCATGAGATTTTTTTTTTTTTTTTACTTCTTTCAAAATACTTAGGTTTGAGGGACTGGGATGCAGCTGAGTGGTCAAGCGCATGCTTGACCACATGTGCCAGGCTGTTAGCTCAATCTCCCGCATTGCAAAAATAAAGCATACACAATACTTACATCCTTGCGGTTACTTTGGAAGAAATGAATGCTAGCTTCTGGGCAAGCATTTGCTAACCTGCATCTCACAGCCCCTTGCACTAAAAGCACCATTTGGGGAGACTCTTTTTCTGGCTTCTGAATGAGTCAGCCCTTTGTCACCTTCATGCTCTGGTCCAGAGACACAGGGCAGAAAACTGTGCAGAAAAGAGGTTTCTGATTACTGGCATTCAAAGACTTCTCTGAAACCAGGACAAATTCAGTGCTACATTGTCGTGTTTCAATGTTATATCTTTGTACTTCACCTGTCAAATTGCATAATGGCATCTGTAGAACTTACCTATTGCACTTCTGGTTTAAAAATGTCTAAACTTATGCAAAGGCACCAAAAAGTGCAAGGTAAGTTGTAAATACAAGAGTCCTAGTTCTGCCGGTGCAAGAGCCTAAGTCTTCAGTTCTGGCATCGTATGTTGTAACTGCTAAGGACTGTCTATAGGATACTGTGTGTGTGTGTGTGTGTGTGTGTGTGTGTGTGTGTGTATGAAATACCTACTCAGACACATAGGAACTTTAAAGAAGTGTGTCTTTTATTGTATGTGTATCTATCTATGCACCAGCAGGAATTTTTAAAAAGATCTGTCTCTGGTAAGTGCATATGTCAGGGATATCATCAGGATTCATTTCTATGTCCACATTTAAAGAGGTGCATTTAAGGCCTACCTTGAAGATAACTGGCTAAATTACACACATATTTGTTAAATATGATAATAAATATAGATTTAGGAATACCATAAGTCACATCTTGTCTACTTCAAACAACATGGGCATGTTTTGTCCAAGTCTAACTTAATAGCTTCCTAGGGGAGTGTTGGCCCTGTGTCTCTCTCTGTCTTAGTTTCATTATTTTGTCACTGGAACCAAATACTTGTCACTCGAAGTTAAAGGAGGAAATGTTTATTTCAGTTGAAGTTTGTAGAGGTTTCATTCCATAATTGGCTGGTTCCATGGCTGGTTGGCATGGCAGAGAGACATCACAGAGAAGAAACAGTGCATGGCATGGCAAGCAGAAGGCAGTGAGTAGCAAACAGCAGCAGCAGCAGCAGCAGCAGCAGCAGCAGCAGCAGCAGCAGCAGCAGCAGCAGCAGCAGCAGTGGCGGCAGAGAACCTGCCTTTCCCTTTTATCCCATCCAGACTATCAACCTTTTAGATGGTTCCACCCAGAACTATGCTATTCTAAGCAGTGAACTAATTTAGTGCCACACATTCTCAATCTCAGTATAACACACCACAGACCCAGATAGCTCCAAAAGACCCTTTGTATGAGCACATGAAACTTTGGGGGTGGGTGGGTCTAGATTTAAGGCATACTAGTCTCTTTCTCCAATATTGTGGAATAAATTCTTCCTTTAGTCTTTGATTTTGAATTAATATCCATAATTTGACACTACCTGTTGAAAATCAAATTTTAAGAGACTTTTTAAATATATCTTCCTTTACAAACGTTGATTACTCACTAGGAACAAGTTTCTATGCTTTGGCCAGAATTGTTATTCCAAGATGAGGTGATTGGTACAGGATATTAGGGAGAAAGGCGGAAGAAGAAGGTATGAGCTAAACAAAACAGGTTTATTTCAGAACAAATCTGAGAGGGACTACTAGAGCACTGAGACCAGAATAGATACTCTTGTATAGGCTATGAAATCTCTTACAGGGTCACAGGGTGCAGTCCAGTGAAGGGGGACTGTGACAACCTGCCAGGAACATAGGGAAGAGTCTTGGAAGCATGCAGGGAGTAGTGCTTGCTACCGCAGCAGGGTTGGCCATGAGATGAGTCAACGGGAGCAGCTGAGCTGGGGGTGGGAGTTTATGTTGGTCCCTGGCCAGCCTAGGATGGCAGTGGTTGGGTTCCTTCACTGGGCCCTCCCCCCAAAATCAGGCTGCCCATTTCAAACATTCCTGAGCAACTCAAGTGCAATGTGTGTGGCTTACATGTAGTACAGGCTTGTGATAAATGAAGGAGATCTCATTGCCCATAACTGATTGCATTTGACATGAGAAATACAGACCAGACTTTGACCCCAATTAATGAAACTGCCAGCGGCTATTGACAGGCATTAGCCCAGTGTCTGTGATATGATTGTATAATCTCATTAATTCAGACATCATTAATTTAGAATCTGGATTCCTTTAGAGAAAGCTCTCCTTTACATCTGTCTGTGTTTACTGTGGACTAGATCCCACTGCTGGAATTAGGAATGCTAGCAATTATACAGGGGACACATTTAACATATATCAGCAAAAGGCAATTGAGCAGAGCGCTTTCTGTGGATATCCTTCCAGTTTGTGTTTGAATAGTCTAAGAGGAAATGGGCAGATAGAGCAGTGTTGCATGAAGAGTATACCCCCAAAACTGTCAGAGTCATGGCTCTTCTTTGTCCCTTGTGCTACGCAGTTTCTTGTTCATGGGACCTCTGCTTTTTTCTGCTATCTTTTCCATTTTCTTTACTAACCATTTCCTATGCATGCTTGTGGATTTTAGGACTTAAAGACTTAGTGTGTGCCTGGATGTTGTGTTCTTGCTTGCTGCAAACACCACAGGTCCAGTCTAGTAGGGTTCTCTTTGTCAAATCCCTTACAACTGTCTTTTAAGCAAGATGACATATAGCCTATGTAGCTAGTCAGATGGCTGTGATAACCCCTGGCCCAAAAGATTTTGCCAAGATGGAGCAGAGCCATGTGCTACAAACCAAGACCACCCAAGTAGAGAATTGTCCTTTAGGACCAGGAAAGTAGGCAAGCCATGAACTTGGTTGTTGTGGTTGACCATGTCAGAGGAAGAAGATACCACTCCATGTGGGGACAACTTCTTGCAAGCTACAGCAGCACACTCGTAAGGCACAACATGACCCCTCTCATCCAGGACTTGGTGCTGCATAATGCACACAGTGTTCACAAGGTGAACAGGCAAGGACCCTGAGGCCTGTGGTGCTTCCCATAGCTTTTACACATTGCACCTGTCCAGTGAAGGGTCCTCAGCCCTCTCCACGTCTATAGACTATTTACAATTAGGCATCTTCCACCAAGTCCAGGGCTCTGGTCATCCTTAAGATGAACTTAAAATCTAAGTTCTCAGCTCAGCTTTTCCCTACATTCCAAACTATTGCACCCAGTTTTCTCACAAATATCTGCATTTCGCATAGGGATCTAAAATCCACGAGTATAAGTCAAATTTATTATTTCTTCTCAAACTTCTCTTATTTCCCAGCTTTTCGAATTTCCACTTGAGTGACTATCTAAAGCGCCCCCGTTGTCTTTTTAAAATTTTTTCCCATAATTTTATTGATAAACAAATAGCAATGAGACAGTTTCAAATCAAATTGGTAGGACAGTTTCAATAACTAACATATTACATACATTCTTCCTAGTGGTTATTTGCTGTACAAGATGCGAACATGATGTCCTATTTACAAACACCATTAGAACAAATCACTCTATTCATTAAGAGAATGTAACTATATATCTATCCTAACCATTTTGAATACACAGATACA
>NW_004524588.1:3870513-3876316 GCF_000260255.1 Octodon degus
AAGCTACAACTCTTGTTGCATAGGTCCTGCTTTACCTTGGTCTTAACCATCCAGCAGAAAAGTATAAAAATGAAATACAAGAAGTAAAGCCATGCCATTTTGTTGAGCTGTAGGGGACTCAGGTCAACAATTTCCCCCATTGTCTTAAGTCTTAAAAAGTCCCAATAATCTTGAATCTTCTTTTTCTACCAGCAGATCTATTCAATTACTACCTTGCACAAGTTCTTTGAATACTTGAATGAACTCCTCCTTGGTTGCCATTGCTTCTATTCACCTCACCTTCAGAACAACTGCAAACCCTGTTCCATGTTTTATTTATTTCCAAACTATCAGTTAAGCCAGAATTATCTAAAGTTTATTAATGCCTGTGCCCCAGTTGAAAATCCTCAGTGGATCCCAGTTGCATGTAAGATAGATTCTAAACTTCTCGGCAGTTATTACACTGCTTACAGTCTGCCTCTAGCTACCGCCCACTGCTTCCTCCTTACTCCTTGAGCCTTATTCACACTCAGATACCCAGTATCCTCACTGCACCAAGCTTTCTTGTAACTTCGTATCTTTATGGAAATGGATTTTGACTGGAGCATCCTCAACTTATGTATCCTGAAAGGTCACCTCAAAATTTGAGAGCCCAAATCCTAAGGTACCTGTTTCCTCCTTGTAGCTCCCAGAGGTCAGATTCCTCCTTCCACTGAAGCATTTTGCACAGCACATTGGTTGATTTGCAGATTCTAGTGCTGCCAGGTCTAGGATGGTAACATTAATATATGGTGCTACTGAAAGCTGTAATATAAAGAATAGCTGGGCTGGCCTATGGTCTTTTTAGTGGATGTTGCCTATCTTTGGTCCCTTACCACATCTGGGCATCTTTCCTATATTGGCATCATTTGCACACACAATGAGTCCTTCCAGAAAAGCAAAATGTTTTAGGATGCATACTGGTCCACTTTCTCATTGCTTGAATAAAATACCCATCAAGCACAATGTAAAGTAGGAAAAATTTGACTTACAGTTTCAGAGCATTCAATGCACAGCCAAGGGCCCCAAGACAAGCTCATCATGGCACAAGATGTGGTGGAGCAAACCTGCTCAGGTCATGGTGGCCAGGAAGCAGGACAGAGGAAGGAACACCAGGAGGAGCTGTGTCTCCAAAAGCACCCTCAGCACCCACCTTGCCATCTGCCCCTGCCTCAACAGCACATGGATGTGCATATCAGTGGATGATTCCACTATTAGTATGACATCCTTATAGGTTCCCAGAATTCATACACCCTTCTGGGAATCTTAAATTGTGGTCAAGATGACACTTAAAATGAACTAGCATAGGGTGTAAGCGTAGAACCTCAGTCCCACCAGTACAAGATGCCTGTGTGAGTGGGGTGAGGAAGGGGGCTTTGGCTGCCCCATGCTAATGGCACCTGGCTCTGAGGGTGGTGGTTCAAAGCTGCAGGAGGCCAATTCCAGGATGTCTGGATTCCAGGTAGTAAATGGCAGTGGTGACCTGCTAGTGAGTCTTCTGTGGGTAGACTAGGCTTTACCGTAGCTGGAAGCTAAAGTTTTAGAATCAATCTTGCTGGTCCTGCTGGTATCTCTTACCTAGTACCCTTTAATACCTTTCTTTTATGTTTCAGCTAACTAAATGTATATTATCATTTGTACCTAAGAGCTCATGATTTTTAAAATTAATTAATTAATTACTTTATTATAGGGTCTTGCTATGCAGCTTGGACTCATAGTGATCATCCTATCACACCATCCCCAGCACTGGGCTTACAGGCATTCAGAAGCATGCCCAGTTTCTGTAATAGGTTCAGTGCGCCAAGGATAGGGCTGGCAAGGCATGTGGTACTGGGATGAAACCCGGATCCTTGCACTTGATAGGCAGGCTCTTCGACTACCAAGCTACCTCCCCAGCCCAGAGATCATTAATGAATGATAATCCTAAATGCAGTCATGACTCTATCTATCTATCTATCTATCTATCTATCTATCTATCTATCTATCTATCTATCTATTATCTATCATCTGTCATCGTACGCTTCTATTGCTGCTGAGATAAGTTACCACAATCTTACTGCCTTAATATAGTACAAACTTATTGTTTTACAGTTTTGCTGATCACAACTTGGTGCAGATTTCTGTGGCTGAATCAGGTCTGGATAGGGTCGCATTCTTTCTTGGAAGCTCTTGGGAGAATCTCTCCTCCGTGTTTCCACTTTCTAGAGGTCACACACTTTCTGGGGTCATGCTGCCCTTCCTCCATCTCCAAAGCCAGCAACCACAAACTGAGTGCATCCCACATTTCAGATTTCCCCTTCTTTTGTTGTCCCATATCCAGCTGAGCAAGGCTGGGAGAGCCTTTCTTTTTTAAAGAGAGGCTTTCATGTGATTAGACTGGGCCCACCTGGATAATCCAGGATAATGTCCAATCTCAAGACCCTCAAACTTAATCACATCAACAAAGCACCTTCTGTCATGTAAGGCAACAGATTTGAAGTCCCTATAGGACATGGGGGAATCATCCCTAATGGATTGAGCCATTATTCTCACCATTACTCTCTCCCTCCATCCCTCCCTCTGTCCCTCTGTCCCTCCGTCCCTCTATCCCTCCGTCCTTCCCTCCCTCTCCCTCTTTCTCTTTCCTGTCTTGTCTTTGCAAGTTCTGGACTGGACTAGCATATCATATACAGGTCTCCTCACATTTCCAGAGAAGCTTCACAATTTGGGTTTTATGTCTGTCTCCCTGTTCACTCCATGCCCCGGGGCCACAATTGCGTCTTGTACATTGTCAAGTGCCTGCATATATCTGATACTTGCTAGATAAACTGCAGCCTGCAGTGTCAGCAAGACAACCGTATTGGAAAGTGGTGTCACCTCTCCTTCCCAGCAGCAGTGGAGGGCCATCATGCAGATGTGGCCCCCAGCTGCAGGCAGTTCTTCCCAGTCCAGGCTGTGGTGCAGTGGCTGCTGGATGTTTTTCCTGAGGCACTGTCTCTTACTTACTTGCACCAGCTGTTACCTCAGCTCCTGAGAGACGTCACAATTCATATCTTTAATTTAATTAGTCCTTTAGCCTCCTAGGGAGATGAGGCATTCTACGATGTGAAGTACAAAGATGGAGACGCAGGGGGTCCTGGACTCTTCCGTCATCACAGAGGGGAGTCCTAAGTGGCCAGGACTGGGATATGCCGCTGGCCCCTGTTCCATCCTCCTTTCCTGGTCCTCATAGCTTCCTTCCTGCCACTCACCATCTGTCACTGCATAACTGGGCTCTGAGGAAAGACAGACTGTGAGGGAGACAGTCCGAGATGCTGCTAAGGCCCAGGGGCACCTTCCAGTGGACAGCGCATCTGCCAACACTTCACACTGTGGCTGGCCTAGATTCTGTGATGAAATCAGTTCACAGACATGGAAGATCCTTACGACTTGTAGAAATGCAACAGGAGACCTTAGCTAACTTCCTCCTGCATTTGGGTTTCATTCCTCAAACGTGAAGGACCTCCTGAGTGATCTGGCTCCTGCCTACTTCTGTCACCAATACTTTGCTGGCTTTCAGCAGCCCAACCACACAGGTCAGACCCCAGTTTTTATAGTGCTGGGCCATGCTATTTCTCCTCCTGGGGCCATTTTCCTTCCCTCTCTCCCCCACCTGCTTCACTGAGCTGACTCACACTACTGTTGGTCTCTGCTCCACATCTCTTTCTTATTCTAGGAAGATTTTATCAATATCCTATTCTAGGTTAGGTCCCTCTGCCACATATTCTCACAAAACACATCACCACTGTAATGACCTAATTAATTACTTGTGGTGATGTGATTATACTTTAAGGTCAGTCTTTCCTCTTTAAACTATAAACTCCACAAGGAACTTATCTTGTTTCCCCTGTTATCATCAGATGGAGCAGAGTGCCAGAATAGAGCTACTATTTAATAAGAATTCATTGAATTAATAGCTTTCCAGTAAAATCCCACCAATATGCTAGGGAAGGTATTATAGAAGAGATTGGAAGGTGGCAGGTTTCCAATTCTATTGCAGTGTCTGAGGCTCACAAACTTCACTTTACATTTTCAAAAATCTCTCAAACTGTTGTCTGCATCATTTCTTATCTGAACAAATGCTCAGCGATGGATGCAAAACAGCAAATGGTCTGATATTGATGTGTGGGGGGGGTGCTAAAAGAGCAGACCTAGGCCAGGACTGGCTTTGTCACTAACCTCAAGTTGACGCTGTCATCTTTCCACTTGCTTTGTGCCTCAGCACTCTTTTTCCCTGGGCCAGAAACAGAAGGATCTTCCTACTTCCACTCTTAAGGAGGTGGGGATGGTGGACGTGGACCATCCCACAAGTTTGCTTTAAGAAGTCTTGAAATTGTGCCCCAACTCTGTGCAAGTCTCTAAATTGCTTCTGGTCACTTCTGTCAATTCCAGAACATGCACCTTTTTATGGTTTCTTTCTAGATGTCTCTGTGAACCTCATGTACTCGTAGTCCAGTGGAGATTTGGAAAGGTGATGGAATTATGGGGCAATAGAGCTGACTTGGAGCTAGGAGGCAGCGTCTGTTTGGAAGACTCAGGTCCTGGGGTAGCGGCCTGGGAGGGAACATCTCCCTGCCTGGCTCCTGCCTTGTCTCTTGTCTCTGGTGGCCATGTTGTAAGCAGCTCTCCTCTGCAGTGCCCTCTGCCCTGCTGTTTCTTCTTTGGAGCTTGACTATGGACTGAAACCTCTAAATAAAATAGAAGCAAAAACAACCCTGTCCTTCTTTAAGCTGAGGGTGTCAGATGTTGTGTCTCAGTGGTGAGAAAAGTGACAAAGATGCACCTGAACAGACATGCCTGAGTAATGTGACCTACAGGCCTATGCAACCTAGGTGCTGGTTGGAGTCACTGTCTTTTGAACTGCAAATCCCCCTGGGCTGAGACTGCCTGGACCCCATGCACATGCCTTGCCCTCTCCTCACTAACTGGTCTCTCCATTCCCAGGGTGGCATCCTCACAAGGTGGATGGATGCTTGTCTGCGAGACGTCAGCAGTGGGGCTCCTTCCTCCTTCATGATAATTTTTCTGTGTGCCAGACACCTGTCCTTAGACATCCTTGGATGTTTCCTTCTGGCCACCACTCTGCACAAGGCACCTCCAGTTGTGTAACACAGGCCTCTCTCTCTCTTTCTCTCTCTCTCTCTCTCTCTCTCTCTCTCTCTCTCTCTCTCTCTCTCTCTCTCCCATCTGACTCTAAGTTTTGTCATTTTTATGTGCACAGAAATCCAGCTGTCTTTGACTGTCAGTCTTCAAATCAAGCCCTCGAGGCCCATTCTCAACTTTAGGAGACATTCCAGCTACTAGAACTTGGATGGTTTTGGCTCCTCAAAATTCATACATTGGAAATGTTATCCCCAATGCAATGGTATTAGGAGGTGAGGACTGATCTCTCAATGAGTGGATTAACACTATTATAAAAGGCTCTGTGGGAGGGGTTTTCTCCTCTTTTGTGTTATGTGAAAAAGAGCTACACAGTAGTTTAACTCTCCTAAGGATACAACAATCAAAAATTCATCCTGGAAGCAAAGAAAACAGACCTAGCTTACCCTGTTAACATCTTTTTTTTTTTAAATTTTATTGATAAACACATAACAATGAGACAGTTTCAAATCAAATCGAAAGTACAGATTCAACAAATAACACACTGCATATATTCTTCTTAGTGGCTAATTGCTGTACAAGATGCAGACTTGAGATCCTATTTACAAACATCATTAGAACAAATCATTCTATTCATTAAGAGAATGCAACTATATATTTATCGTAA
>NW_004524588.1:3886096-3903933 GCF_000260255.1 Octodon degus
AATTTGTAGCAAATTCTGTAGCAGTTAAAGTTGAGCTGCTATAGTAAAGTACTGGGCATTCTCAATACTTGAATAATGGAACATGTACACAGGGAAACATAGCATTGCACTTTAAGCACTGTACTATAAGTGAAAATGCAATGTCTTCAATAAATATTTAAATTGGCACAAAAAAAATAAAGAGGGATTAGAAAAAAATAGAGATGAGAGCTCAAACTAGGATCAGAAAGAGAAGAATGTAAATGGCCACTATAGAGAGACAAAGAGCAGACTGCAGAACAGTAGGAGACACCTGTAAATCACAGAACTGAGCAAAGGGTAAGAACAAGATTAAAGACAGCCTCTGGAAGTTGTTGACTTGAGCTTTTTACGGCTCAACATATTAATGTGGCTTTACTTTTTATACTTTGTTTTCATATTTTTCTGCTGGATGGTTAAGACCAAGGTAAAGCAAACCTGTATAACAAGAAATGTAACTTTTGTGTCTGATAAGGTCAGTTGGATCCCCTCAGGATTTAACCTGAAATCCTATACCACAGTTTGTAGATCTTTTGTGAGTGTCAGCCATGTGGATGAGTCATGGCCATTGCTTGACCAATTTGCTCTCTGTGAAAGCCTGAGAGAATGTTTTCTCTCCATGTTACTCTCCTTAGGCACATTCTACATCATCAATCACTTTCCTCTGTGGCCCCATAATCTCCTTGATCAGAAAATTTGGGACACAACTGAATTACCTAATGTTGCAGTGTAGGTTCTCCTATGTCCTGAGTCCTCACTGACCTTGAAAGGCTAGGGCCAAAATGTTGGCTTTTCTTGCAGCTCTTCTTTTTCTGTAATTTTTGTTCTGCAAACTTAGGTTGTTTACCCTCCAGAAGAGAAGCTTATAATTACCCTACAACATATGCAGCTGGATTTAACCTAATTATCTGTCTGAATATTAAACATCTTGGGCATAACATGGAACAGGTATTTTCTATCAAGTACTGATATGTTAAACTTGAAGTCTCTGCAGAATATGAAGACAAAAATTAAAAAATATATTTGAAAAATATGAATAAACAATTTCATAATTTTATACAGAAATTAAGAAATCTAACCATATACAGCATTGTAGCAAGACTGTCCTGGAACATTTTTTTCTGTCTCTTGTTTTCATTTATTACCCTTTTTTTAAAACAAACATTTACTTGGGAGACAATATGGCAGTAATTGGTACATCAAGACAAGCAGTATGTATTTAGAAGACCAGATTGGCAGGCATTCCAAGCATGACCCTACCATTGCACATTGCTATCTTCAGTGCGGTTGCTTAGTTCACAGTTATCAGCATGTATAGTTAGTTAGGGTGAGAATCCTACCAATTAACTGCTAGTTTCAAAAACATGCTTCAGACTCTCAGGATCCTTGCCATACCCATCTTGTGCATATAAATGTATAGCTTTGCCCCTGTCATGTTTCCCAGCTTTTCTCCTTGCCCTCTCCTCATTGTCCAATCCTCAAGTTCTTGCTTTCCTTTTAATTGTGTTATTTGGTTTTTTTTTTTCTATTTGGGTTTTTTTTTTTTTTTTTTTTGAGTTGTTATACTAGGGAGACTATACGATATTTACACATGCGGGTCTGCTTCATTTCACTTATGAGTATATCTTCAGGTGGCATCCACTTAAATACAAAGGCTTCAAGTTTATCATTCCTAATAGCTGTGTAATACTCCATTGTATAAAAATACCACATGTTGAATGAATATTCAGTAGTTTAATTTTACATAAAAACACAACCCACCTGCATATTATGTGATTTTTCCAAGGTTTTTACCCTTTAATGTGTCTTGGTGGTTTGGTCAGTGACTTATACCATATGATCTCCTTGAAGTTTATTCAGTTTCTATAATTATTTGAATTATATGGTGATATATTTTAGTATCTGTCCTTAAAAATGACTTGCTTCTCTACCTGGACATTTTGAGAAATGTAAGATAAGTATGAAATAAAGAGCTCAAGTTGAGAATTCAAAAAAAAAAAAAAAAAACCACATCTTTTTCATTCATTCTTTAGGTGACAGGCATCTTGGTTGCCAGTCTTATGGAAAACCCACTACTATTGTAGACTAATGGACTCTATTGGAAGATTCTGCTGAATTCAAACACCTACAATATTTAAATGACAATGGAATGCCCACCTCTGACAAAACTAACCAAATAAGTGGGATAAAAATGAAGGACACTTTTGTATCCGCATACTCAAAATAGTTAGGATAAATATACAGCTTCATTTTCTTAATTCAATGAATAGAGAGGTTTGTGATAACAGTGTTTGAGACAGGATACCATGTCTGCATCTTGTACAATGAATAACCACTATGACAACAATATGCAATATATTAAAAAAAAAAAGCCTCTGGAAGTGGGAACATAATGCCAAGCTTTTGTATCTGAGATCCAGGGTGAATGGTGGTGTGCTAGAAGCCCCTAGGATGGGCAAGTGTTGGGTGAACATTGGGCAAGAAGAGGAACCGTTGGAACAATAACATACCTCTGTGGCTGTTGCTGCAGTCCCCAAGTCTGGCTGTCAACCACCATTGAAACAGGACCTCGTGAAGTATGTTTGGGGTCTGGGCATCAAGGTCATGGTGAGGCCAGAGAACGGTATCTTTAGGTCAGTCTCACCACACAGAGCGAACAGGAAGGGCAGCATGAATGAGGAGGACTCGCAGTGGAAGGTCATTGGAAGAGGGACATGGATACTCACTCAGTGTCTTTACTGTTTCTTTCTAAAATGAGCCCAGTTCAAACAGAATAGACTTTTATGGCTTTCCTTTTATTATACTGCCAGCTGCCTCAGGCCAGGGGTTACTGCATAAGTGATCCCAGGGCTCAAGTCTCTTTTTTATGGTTACGTTAATAACTATAATGATAACCAGCGCTTTCAAATATTTTACATGTATTTCTGTATAACATTTTTATTTTATTTTATTTTGTATTTTAGGGAAGGGTCCACAGGGTGTTAGGGATCCCACTACTAGATTAGACTTGCAGTGATTCGCCTGTTTACAGCCTCCCAAGGGCTGGGATTAAAGGCGCGTGCCACCCAATCGCCATCTCAGTGTGCCCCAGGGGCGGGGCCAGCATGGCACGCCCGAGGATTGAACCCCTGAACCCTGTTCCTGCTTGCAGGAACTTTAATCCACTGAGTTATTTGGCCGGCCTCTGTATAACATTTCTAAGGACAGCATTATCCTTAATTCAAAAGTGAGGAGACAGAGGTTAAGGAGCTTGTCCAGGGTCAGAGGTCAGATAGCACATACACAAGCCGGGACCCAAAATCCAGGCTGTTCAGCATCAGCGTTGAAGTAGTTTACCATTACATCAGCTGCCTTTGAATAGACACTCGAATCATGGACTGTGTATACCTGTATCAAAGGTAACTCCAAATATACGGCCACCCATCTTCACAATCAGAAAAATAACAAAAGATATGGTTTAACTACTTCAGGTATATAAGTTCTTAATCAACTATCAACTAATATTAAATAGATCACAGAAAAATATGAAGGGTCATATGTGTCAGGGTTCTGAGGTGCAAGGTCCAGAAACTGATTTAGAGGATATTGGACAACAGAAAGAACTGCAGGGGAGCTTCAAGGGCCAGGCTAGAAAACTCTGTGGCATGGCTTGTCTGCACAGGGTAGAGCTGGCCCAGCTTCACTGCTTTTGCTAAGTGCCTTGGACCTGGGATGCCACTGTCAGCCTGATGGCATCGAGGTGAAGTCTGTATTCAGAATGAGCAAGCCCACAGGTGTGCAGTTCAGTAAATTGACAGAGTAAACACACTCAAGTATCTTGCTTTCAACAAGATGCAGAACTGGACTAGTACCTCATAGGAAAAAGGCCTAGTATCAGTCATTGAATATTTAAAACAGTTTCCCCAACGGGTGGCCCGATATGTGTCCCTCCCACCCAGAGTCCCAGTTGCTCCACACTTTCCCCTTACCTCACACCACTCTTGCTTTCATTTGCCATTCTGGGGGATTTGAAGTGGCATCTCATTGTGATTTTCATACATATTTCTCTGATCATTACTATTGCTTGACATTATCAAATCCTTGGGCTAGGGAGATAGCTCAGTGTAAGGTCCTGACAAGTGCAAGGCCCCAAGTTTGATCCCCAGTACCGCAGAAAACAAAATAAAAAAGCAACAATAAATCCTATTGACCACTTACTATTCTCTTTTGCACATTTTTCCCCCAGTTGAGTTGTCTATGCTTTTCTTATTGATTGTAGCAGTTCTTTATACAAGTTCTTTATTCTGGATGAAAGTCTTATAACAGATAACTGGATTACAAATATTTCCTACTGCAATTTTGTACTATAAGTTTTGGCTCTCTTATGACATTTTTGTAAAAAATTTCTTCATTCGAATGTAGTCTAATTTATCTGTTTCCTCATTTTTATGAGGAAAAAAAGCTAGAGCTTTTTTTATATTCCACATAAGATTTCTTCACATACCTCAAGGTCATAAGGTATTCTCCTATGTGTCCTTCCAAAATCATTATTGTTTTATGAAGATACTACTTTTAAAAATGATCTTTAATATTTCAATTATGACAATGAACAGTTTGGATTCCTCGGAGAACAATTACTAAATGTGTTAAAATGCTTTGCTCTCTTTTATACAAATTATGTCAGGTTGGTGTCAGATAAGCTCTGGCAGCAATAAACACTATCTTGACTGAGATCATGTAAGGCCAATACGTTTTTCCAAAATAAGTTTTATTTCTTGAAATAAAGTAATTAGACAAGAGTTCTAGTGGTGGAGGAGAAAGTCTTACTTCATAGCTGGGAAAAGTAGTGTTCATCAGTCCTCTTTTGAGTGCAAATGTCAAAAATTTAGCTACAAGTAGGTGAAGAAGGAGAAAGATATAAAAGAACTGTGAGGGATTTTGCAAACTGCAGTAACCAGGAAGGGCAGGAACAGCCTGACTAAGGCACAGCTGGGTCTGGGCACTGCCGCAATGTGCTAATGCCCTGCCCTACATCTCTCTGAAGCTCCACATCTGTTCTCCTCTGTGCTTTGGGATCATACTCAAGAGGAAGAAAAAAATGGCCATTAGCAATTCCAAATCTATCTTTTTGTAAACATTTCATTTTAAAGAGAAAAAAAATCCAAACAAAAACAAAACCACAGAAAAAATAAAAATGATACAGAATCTCAAAGCAAGGTTCAAGTTGCCTACTGGTGTCTTCAAAATAGTTGCTCAGATTACCAGATACAGGCATGAAAAATCGCAAGATTGTTTGAACCATTAAGCAGTAACTGTTCTTTTCAATGAATCAATAGAAATTAATAATATAATTATCTTAGCTATTATCTATCTATCTATCTATCTATCTATCTATCTATCTATCTATCTATGTCTACATTTCTCTTTCCTCTTTTTTCCTTTCCCCCATCCCAGTTGTTCTTTCCTTGTAAAAAAGATAAACAAGGGCCAGTGAAATAGCACAGTGGACTAAGTGTCTGCTTAGACAAGCGCAGGAACCAGGGCTTGATCCCCAATACCACATGCTGCACCCTCCTTGACCCCGGGTGTGCTGAACTGGCTCAGACCAGTTGAGAGACTGGGCATGGTGGCCCATGCCTGTAATCCCAGCACTGGAGAGGCTGAAAACAGAAGGATCTCTACAAGTATGAGCTGCATAGTGAGACCCTGTACCAAATTCATAAAATTAAATGAATAAATAAATACACAAATAAATAAAAACATAACAATGAAACCCAATTTCAAAACAAGTTATTAGGACAGTTACAATAATTGATACAATATATATTATCTTTCTGGTAGTTATTCAGCATACAAGATATAGAAATGATGTCATGTCTATATCATATTGGCACAAACCTTTCTTCTTAATGAATCAAAGAGAAAACTAGCTGTGTAACAATCTTAACTCTCTTGTGTATACATACATCTTCTCCTTTCTTCATTTCCCTTTTCCCCATCACAGTTTATCTTCTCTTTTGAATAGTTTCTTCCCACTTCACAGCATCTATTGTACTTTTCAGATCTTATTTACTTGTTTGCTATTTCACGCTAGTGAGGCAACATGATGTTTATAATACGAGTCTGGTTTATTTCACCTACCAGTATGGTCTTGAGTTGCATTCATTTGCCTATACATGACTCCATTTTATCCTTCTTTATGAGTGAAGAGTCTAACTCTATCTTATAATTTACAACCCAAGAAAAAAGACTTTTCCATGGGGTTATATATTTTAGAAAAGGCTGTAATTGGACTTACTTGTGCCCTGTGCTCATCCCTGAACTCACTGTGGTCCAAGGGGTGGAATACTCTATGTGGGCAGCCAGGGAGCATGTCTGTCTCTATGACAACGGGGAAGGGAGCCGGGATCACTGTGAGGAAGAGCTCACTCTGTACACCAATTGGGCTTCTCCAGGAGGAAAATGAGACAATAGTTTGCTCCGTTCATTGAAATACATAGTTACACATAGGGCACAAATAAAGGAAGACTCTTTCATTTCAGAAATTAATTCCACTCTGAATTCCTCTATATCTTTCTGATGTTGCTTATTTACTTTCAACACTATTACTTCATACATTTCAGCTGAGCTAGGGTCCTCTGCACTTGTTCTGGGTGGGCATTGGGTTTCCTCCATATGTTTCTGCATTTGATTCTTTACTGAAGATGCTATTAGTTTAGGAATTTCTTTTTTTATTTCCAATCTGAGTTCCTCTATACCTTTCTGCAGTTGTTTCTTTATTTCAGAAGCCTTTGATTCATTGATTTCAGCTGTTTGATTCCCAATTTGTTCTGTGCTAGTGTCCTCTGCACTTGTTATGGGTGGGCTTGGAGTCTGAGATTGCATTTTGCTTCTTCTCGTTGTCATTTTCTGTAGCACTGTCCTCTGACCTTTGTTGTAGAGCTTTGGTGCAGTTATAACCTTAGTACCAACTGATATTCAGGTGCAGATCTACAAAGTTTGGATTTATCCATCTGTGCCTGGCTTGGGTCTGGCTGCTGTGCTCAGCTCTTTCCTGTTGCTGCCCTTGGGGGTGAACCTGTTTTGCCCCTCTGGCAAGATGTTCTGCTCTTGGACTAGCTGGGTGGTTCTATCCCCTACACTCTCTGCAGGGACTGCTGCTGCAGAGTTCACCCCAGGCCTGTATGCCAGGCCTGATCTGGGTCTGAAGGGGACAAAGGGGAGTAGGGGAGAGGGGAAGCTCTCCAGCACACTCACCGGGCCTGGGCTAGGGCTGGATCTGGGGGTCCCCAGAATGTGGCAGAAGTTCTCACTCTGCGGGAGTCGGGGTGGGGAGACTCTTTCAACATGAAAGCATGAAAGGCTTCCTTAGCTTCTCAAGGGATTTCTGCTGTTTATGAATTCTATATGACTGAAGTGGTGTTAAATGCTGAGAATATAGAAAAACCATTTTTTTGGTGCCTCTAAGGTCTACACAGTCCTTCTGGTAGATGGAAACATCAAAGGACAGACAAAGACAGCGAGAGGTTTGCAGAGGGAGACCAGAGTGAGCTGCAGTTGGGTGAATCTGGCAGTGTCTGGAGCATTCCAGGTGAAGAGTAAATTGAGATAACTTTTAAAGAAGTGACCCCTTTTGGTTGATAGAGAAAAGTCAAGGGTGGCTTACTGGGCAAAAATAATAGCTTGGCAGAGGAAGAGAGGTGCAACAGATCAGGGCTTGCTCAGTGGAAATCCAAGTTCAGTGTGCTGCAACATGCCAGGGGGACATGGGTGTTGGCACTGAAAGGGCCAACTGGATATGGGGTCTTGGGGGGCATTAAGGCCAGTGAGAGTGCTGCTCCCTCTAAATGGCTTCTTTTCATTCACACCCAAGTGAAGTCGTGTTCAAACAGTCTGTAGAGAGCCTTTGGGAGGTATGTGTAAGGCCTCCCAACCCTCCCATGACTGCTCACCAGCAAATGCACACACCTGAGTTGCTGCTGCTAAGAGGCGCGTCTTAGTTTGAGCTGAATTCAGTGCAGCTTTTCCAGTGGCTCGTGATCTTCTCTCCATGGGCATGTGTGTGTCTGCAGGCTTTGGTGTCTTCCTCTCACTTTGAAAGACTGTGTACCCAGTGTCAAGTTGACAAGGAGAAGACAGGCTGGGAAAATGTCGCATCTAAATGGTCCCACGGGAGACAGCTCTGTCAAATGGCAAACATGTGAGCGAGACAAAGGGCTGCTAGGGTCTAGAGAAAGTGTGACACAGTGATTAAGCTGGGGGCTGCCCAGTGGTGTCCCACAGGTGGTCTCAGTGCTTGTTTGGAGCAAGCTAAAGGCAAGGAATGTCATTAGGGAAGGAGGGGGGTGAAGCTCATTTTAAAATTCAAGGCTCAGCCCTGCCAGCCTTGGACTCTGGCAATGATGAGAGAGATTGGAAGATAGCTTGGGCTCTGAGAATCTTTAGCCTCTCCTGGGCCAGGAGAGATGTCTTTCAGCCAAGGAAAGGCACAACTGCATCTTCTCAAGGGGATTTCAGTTGCCAAGGTAAGAGGAACAGAAGCTAATGTGCAGCTATGGGTTAACTAAGATTTTTCAGGACTCCCATTCCATTTCTGTTTTAAAATTTCCAGTGAAGTTTTCCTAGAACTTTAAAGATTTCCAGAAGAAGATAGATACAACCACAGGTTCCGTAAAGTCAAAGATAAGTGGGAATTGGCTGTATTTTGGACACTTCTGGAACCATAGGGTGTGCATCGTGTTTTCATAAAAAGCTATGGGAAGCTCAGTCTCCTTCAAGTGCACTTTCCAAAAGCTCTTAACAGGACTCTATTTTGGTGTGGTTGAAGAACAACCATTTACAGGGGCCAGTGCTCACACTGACCTTAACATTGCCACCAAGGAAGCCCATCCCCGCTGGCACACTCTTCTACTCAGAATGCAGCAGGGTAGATTCTATTAGAAGCTGCGTTCATGCGTTTTACAAGGAGAATTAGGTAGACTGTTTCTCTTCATTCCGTGTTTCAGAAAACAGACTACTGAGATGCTTGATGCTGAGTAAGGATTCTTCCCAATCTCTTTTCTTGGATGCTTGTCAGAGACTAGGTTTATTAAATAAAGGCTTACATCACCCTACCCCACACATCCCAACTGGGCACAAACATGAAGAAGAAAACCAGCAAGAAGAACTCAGGTCCCCTACAGAAGACCATATCATCCATCCTTCAAAATAGTTATTTGGGCAGCAGTTAACCCTTTTATTTATAACTCATAGATATTTCCCAAATTCATAAAGTATCGATCTTGGAAATAGGACAACAAGTATTTTCATTCGTTCATTCATTTGTTCATTCATTCATGAGCTAAACACATTATAAGAGCTTGTGTTCCCTGCTAGGGGGTTAAGGGACATTAAAAGAAGCAATGATGTATGATCATTGTTTTTTAGAATCTTTTAGACTCATAGGGGAAAGCAGATATATGGCCAAGTAGGGATAATTCAATCTAGACATGATGAGTATCATAAACAAAGTTTTATGCTTAAACACATAATGAAGTTAGTGTGCACCTTGTCTCCTGGGTTGTACACTAGCCTCAGCCTGAGCACAAGATGCTTGCTAAGCTCCTGAGGTAACTCACAGAAGAAGACATAGAGGGACAGACATAAGACAACTCTTGGGAACCATGAATGTGCACACTGTGTTTTAAATATTCCCTTGAAAACTCATGTAGAAGCTTAATTACTGTGACCATGTCAAGAGGCGGGACCTTTAAGTGGTAATTAGATGAGGACATGTCTACCTTCAGGAGTTCATGTCATTATGACAGAAATAGATTCCTGGGAACAATGAGGTGCTTGGTCTGGCTTTCTATTTGTCCTACACACACTGACTTCTTCCATGCTTCCATGTGGCACAAAGGGTCTAAACACATGTGATGCTGCGCTCCGGGACTTTCCAGCCTCCAGAAACTTGAGCTAAGAAACTACTGTTTATAATATACTCATTATATATATACTGTTTATAATTTACTCACTTGACATTATTCTGTTACAGGAGCAGAAAATGGACTGAAGACAGTAGGCTTGATTCTTAAGATACATGTTGAGCTGTGGGGGACTCAGGTCAATAATTTCTGACATTGCCAGTTAAACAGAAGACCTAATGCTATTATGGGCTACTGGACTCTTTTAGAATATTTTGCTGAGTTTACACACCTATAATATTCAATAACGGAACTTAGAAAAAATGGGGTATACTGATGAATGTCCATTTTGTATCTGTTTATTCAAAGTGGTTGGGATAGATATATAGTTGCATTCTCTTAAGGAGTGGAATGATTTGTTCTAGTGGTGTTTGTAAATAGGATCTCAAGTCCGCATCTTGTACAGCAATTAACCACTAGGAAGAATATATGCAGTGTGTTATTTGCTGAAAAAAAAAAAAAAGAAAAAGATATGGCCCTGAACCCCACCATATCACATCTTGCTGCTTCTTTATTGTTTCCTCCAGACTTTCTTACATTAATACCTGGGTTTTTCTATAGTATCTTGCTAGAGACTTCCAGAAGTACCCAGGAAGTGCCAGGATCCATGCCCCAAGGGAGGAAGCTCAGCTCTTCAGCTCAGAGTATCTCACAGTTTAGCAGTTGTCACCTTCAGGGCAAAGTGAATGAGTCACTGCCTGGGTTAGGGTGGATCAAGGCCTGCTTCTTGATCTAAGAGTGAAGAGTGCCTGTTATAGGAAGAAAAGGTGGAAGGGACGGTGTTTGGCAGGAAAGGACATCAAGTTGGGACCTACAAGTGCTGGTTTTAAGAAGGAGCTGGAATTTGGGCTGGTGTTTTGATGTTGGCAACTTTAGGGTTGTCTGCCGGTCTTGTTCTGCTGCTGTAAAAATGTTCTCCTCTCAGCAGTGCACAAAATGACAGCAGAGTTGTGTTCTGTGTCCTTCCCCTGCTTGAGGGGAGTTGAAGAGCCAAGTCAATACAAGGAGCAAGTTGACTCAATGAGACCTCCTTCTCCATATGTGGGAAGTTGGTATACATTATAAGATGCTAGTCGATTGGTCAGTGGGCTTGGAGCTCAGAAAGCATGTAATAGTTTGATATGGTCACATTGAATCAAAATATATAGAAAGGCTGAGAAAGCTGAGAATAAAAATATGATATTCCCTCACTATTTTGTGGTCCAGCTTTCGTGGAATCACTGTTTCACAGGTTTTCAAAAACTATTAATCCATATTATTTATCGCGCCATTTTGCAGTATTGTATGGTATACGTATCTTATTAAAATTGCGTAGATTTATGAATTCAGAAAATGGTCAAGAACATTAGAAATGTTTTTAAAAGTGTGCGGAAAGATTTATAAGCATGTGGGAAGGGTTTGTAAAGCCTTAAAATATATATAAATACTAAAATGAATACAATGTCATTACTTCGCTGATTTTTGCTTACCATGGGGGTGTCTGGAACGTGACCTCCGCGATAAGCGAAAGATCATTGCAATGGATCAGACTACTCATGGGAAAGACTAGAGGTAAGAGTATGTTTTACTATTGAGGAAGGAGGGGGGAGAGAGAGAGAGAAAGAGAGAGAGAGAGAGAGAAATGCATCATTATTTTCTACAGCTTTCCACCTCCTTATTCTGGTGATTTGTAAAGTCTGGTTGTGTTTAGTGCCCCAGATTGTCATCAGATATCCTATCTTTCCAATAAATTTCTCTTGAATCAATTTCTGTCTCCTGCTGTCCTCGAAGGACAATGGGATATAGACCCACAGAACTGGGCCAAGAGATGAGGAGGAACTCCACAGACAGATGGTGCAAGGCCTACAAGTGGGAGAATATGGGACTTAACAGTAAGAACACTTTAACTTGAGTTGTTCATTTTATAAACAAAGGCTGGGAAGCAATATGGAAAAATAGAGCTGGACCCTTGAGACTATCAAGTGTTTGGAAGTTATTTTGCTTAAGTTTGGCCCATTGAATTTTCTAGCTGGAGAATAAGAATTATCAGCTCTGGCCTTTGAGAAAATCCTAGAGGCTAGACATACTTGTGTCCAAAGAGGGTGTGAAGTTCTGCTTCCTGGGAGAAAGTAAGGAAGTCCCTTCCATTCCTCATTTCCATAAGATCTGGCGGGGGTGGCTCATTTCCAACTGGATATCTTCCCTCTTTGTGGGTGGCAGCACCCAAAATGAATCCAAGAATCATTTAATTTGATTTTTAAAAATTATTTATTTATTTATTTGGTACAGAGAGCCTTCCTACGCAGCTTGGACTTGTAGTGATCCTCCAGTGTCAGGATCCCCAGCACTGGGATTACAGGCCTGTGCCATTGTGCCTGGTCTCGGGACTGCACAGTGCCTTGGGCCAGCACAGCATGTAGGATGGGGGATTGACCCTGGGTTCTTTGCACTTGCTGGGCAGGTGCTTAGATCACTGAGCTATCTCCCAGATCCCAAAGACTATTTATTATGTTTCCAAGACTGGTCATATCTGTACCAGGTGTGCGGGGGGTAGTGAATAAGAATTTTTTTAACAATGTGAATGTTCAAAATCTTCAAAGAAATCTGCCAAGGCAAAGGGCCACTCTACCGGCAATAAGCAGGTTGCATAAAACAATGCTCTCTGAGGCTTTCTGCTTTTGAGAATGCCATTTGCATAACCTCAGAGAGGCAGAGAAATGTTGCTGATGGGTTGTTTATTACTTCTTCTTGCCAGAGGCACAGACCATTTTCACCCTTATACCCAGGATTATCCAGCGAGAGAGGAGTCAGGTGGATCTGAGTTACCACCGGCTGCAGACTGTCACCACATGCTTGCTCCCTATCATGAATCTTCTGTGACAGGAAGGGAAGTAAGTATAGGGAGTACAGGGACAAGGAGTTCCAACTAATTTAGCAGCCAGCCTGCTCTCAGCAGTGATGGTTAATAACCAGCTTAGAAAGCAGGGATGATTATAAGTAAAAAGGATGGCTGAGGGTATTGGAGAGAGTCCATAATAGCCTAGCTAGGCAGGTGTGTTCTGGGGAGCTGCGATGGGCTGCAAGGAGACTATTTGAGATGGGAGATTGCAAACAGGTAAGATAAGATGGAATAACCAGAGGGATAGGAGTCATGCTCTTCTCTACGGCTGCTTGCTGGCAAAGTGGCACTTCTGGCCAATTAGCCTGGGGTTGCATTGTTTCTCCTACTTGTCATTGCTGCTAATGGTAGTGGGGTCAGGAGGGTATCCTTCATTCAACACCCGCCTCCTCACTGCCTGACTCTACTCGCTGACAGTCAGTTCTGCAGTTGACACTCCTCAGCAGCATGCGTAGAGGTGCCCATGGTGAAGGAGATCTGGACAAAGGGACATGGAGAAGGACTAAAGGGTGGCAATTCTGGCATGAAGCAGAAGACTCAGGGGAAGTAGGCAGTCCCTTTATTTTTGCCCCAGCTGCATGAAAATAGGGCCTGGCCATGGCATGGGGGTGGTGCCTTGCTCTGTTTGTGGTCTATGAAATACAGAGCTTGGAGCAGACGGCCTCAAAGCTTGTTCTAAAGCTTGGGTATGGATTTCTGACCCCACCAGAGCTCCTTGTCCACCACTTGGAGAGGAGGCAAGAGGGCCCTCTGGCCCTTACAGAGGAGGTCCTTTTCTATCTGGAGATTTGGATCATAGTTTGAAGAGGAAAATAGGAACTGTAAGGCCCGACTGGTATTTTAGAGACTGAACAGGCTGCCATTCTGATACCTGACTGAGAAAACAAGGTCTTTCTTTGCCTTGCTTTTCCAAGTGTGGGCAAAGAGCCAACTCTCCTCTCAGCTGTTTTGGCAGAGTAAGGATGAACTCTGTAAAACCAAAGTGTGAATGGGAAAGGAGTATTCCACCTTCACTTCCTCAAGGTTTGAAAATGACTGCTTTGTGTTTTTTTTTTTTTTTTTTTTAACATCTTTTTGGCTTATGATATCCTTTTGGCTCATGTGATTTTAATTAATGGTTTCAGTTAGCCCAGCTATATCAACAATATGGCAACCTTGTCTCTGCTTTTTTCTTCTCTCCGTTTTTCTGCTCCAACAGACATATTCACATATGTGCTTAGGACAGGGCAAGTGCGGTGTGTAGACATTCAAGTGATTCACACAGCCAGTGAGAGGAACGGCTGCATAGACCTAGCATACCAAAGATCAAAGCATAGGGTCTGGAACATGCTAGAGGAGATTTATCTTTAAAAAAACATAGTAATATGTTTTTATCTTTAAAAAAAAGGAAGGAAAGGAGAAAGGAAGGAAGGAAAGAAAGGAAGGAAAGAAATTCATGTTGTGGAGATAGTTCAGCAGTCTAAGCATCTGCACAGGCAAGCGCAGGGACTGGAGTTTGATCCCAGGCACCATATCTTTGCCAAACCTGCCCCAGGAACACTGAGCCAGCCACTAAGACCAGACTTCATGGTACACTCCTGTAATCTCAGCACTGGGGAGACTGAAACAGGAGGATCACTATGAGTCTAAGCTGTCCAGTGAGAGTTTGTACCAAGTACATTTAAAAAGAAAGGAAGGAAGGAAGGAAGGAAGGAAGGAAGGAAGGAAGGAAGGGAAGGAAGAAACTCAGAGGGCTGGTGAAATAGCTCAGTGGGCTAAGCACTTGCCTAGGTAAGCACAGGGGCCAGGGTTCCATCCCTGGCACCTCATATTGCACCAGCCCCACCCCCAGGTGTGCTGAGCCAGTGATGGAGTCCAGTCATGGTGGCACATGCCTATGATCCCAGTGCTAGGGAGGCAGAAAACAGGAGGATCTCAGCTGTATAGTGAGACTACATGCACACACACACACACACACACACACACACAGAATAAGAATAAGGAGAAGGGGAAAGGTAAGGAGGAGGAGGAGGAGGAGGAGAAGAAGGAGGAGGAGGAGGAGAACAAGAAGAAGAAGAAGAAGAAGAAGAAGAAGAAGAAGAAGAAGAAGAAGAAGAAGAAGAAGAAGAAGAAGAAGAAACACCAGCAGATCAATGATTTTGCTTTTTCTGCTTTTGTTTGGGAAGCCTATGACTATGTAATTATTCTGTGATAAAATTTTTTGTTTCTTCACTGAACTAAACTCTGTCTTCTCAAAATTCTTCTCCCTCTTTTAAAAGCCACCTCAGGACCATTGCCATAATCATCTTGTTTATATAAATATATGGTTTTGCCCCTACCATATTTCCTAACTTTTCTCCTTTGTCTCTCTTCATTGTTTAATCTTTAAGTTCTCTCTATCCATTTAACTGTGTTATGCCTTTGAATTTTTATTTCTTCTTTGGAGTTCTTACACTAGGGAGACAATATGATATTTACACATGTGGGTCTGGTTTATCTCATTTATGAGTATAGCTTCAAGTTGTATCTACTTACTTAGAAAGGCTTCAAATTTATTTTTCTTTATAGCTGGGTAATATTCCATTGTATAAAAGCACCACATTTTTTCCATCCATTCCTCTGGTGATGGGTATTTTGGTGGTTTCTAAGATTTGGCTATCACCAATTGTGCTGTTATACACATAGGCACACATATATCACTATGATATGATGTTTTCAGTTCTTTTGGGAAAATTTCCAGAAGGGGGATAGCTGGATTGAGATAGATGGGCTAAAGGATAGCCAACATTTTGGCCCTAGCATTTCAAGGTCAGTGAAGACTCAGGACATAGGAGAACCTGTACTGTAGCATCATCTAACTCAGTTGTGCCCCAAATTTTCTGATCAAGGAGATTATGGAGCCACTGAGGAATGTGATTGATGATGTATAGTGTGCCTAAGGAGAGTCACATGGAGGCTGACACTGACAAAGGATCTACAAAGTGTGGTACAGGGTTACAGGATAAATCCTGAGGGTACTTGACTGACCTTATCAGATACAAAAGTTACATTTCTTGTTATATAGGTCTTGCTTTATCTTGGTCTTAACCATCCAGCAGAAAAGTATAAAAACGAGGTAAATAAAGTAAAACCATATTAATATTCTGAGCTGTAAAAGGCTCAAGTCACCAACTTCTGACAATTATCAGTGGTGCTGATAACTCACTACTACTATGGACTTTTGGACTATATTGGGTTATTTTGTTGAATTCAGGTACCTACAATCTTTGGGCTGGCATCAAGTATGAAAAGGTCCTATAAAGACTTCTCCAAATACAGCCTTTCTAACTGCAGTGGAACACCCATCTCTGACATAACAAAACAAAAAAAGTGGATATGTTGGGAGCCATGGAAGCTAGGAAATCAATCAAATGTGTGTAGGTGGGATTACACTTCAGTGTCTAAAGCAAACAAGCTTCCTCAGTCCTGAGATAAACATCCTGTCTGGTTAAGGTCAGCTATTAGTTGCTAGGCAACCTTGTGTCATGTGTTACTAACTTTTCAAAAGTATAAATAAAGGACCATTTTGTTGTGAAAAAAAAATAAAAGCCACCTCAAGCCCACTGCATTTGTCTTTATCGTCATCCTGTATTGTCCTTCTCTACTGTATAGGGAAATGACCATGATCATACCTGTAAGAAGCTCTCAAGAGCGAGTGGTCTAGGTGTATGCGGCTGCCTTTGTGCATTTCCTTTCCTGGGGTTTCATTGGGTAGACATGACAGGTCAAAGCCAATAAACCCGAGATGAGTACTATTACTCTGTTCCCGTGCATCTCCATTTTTAATCCTGTACCCAGGTTGTAATCCTTCCATCAGAGGTGAAGCTTGGCTCTGAGATACAGAACATTCAAGGGTCTCTCACCCTTAAGAAGTAGTAAAATGTCGCAGTGTATGAGTACATCCATGCAACTTTAAGACCAGCTTTATTTGTCCCAAGTGGAAGGGAAATGAGCGAACTGTCATTGCACAGCGTGAACTGCTTTGGAAGAGGACGCTCACTTGTAATCCAATTCTGGCTTGAGAACTTTCCTCTTGACTCTCCAACAGGGCCCAGACTTTACTCTTTCCAGTCAGTCTCATTTGGACCCTTATGGTTCCTTACTAAAGTTTATATGCAGTGTCCTATTATACACCTAAGCTTTTAACTTGTTTTTGATCACTTAAATGTCAGTTTTTGTTCCTGGGAGTCCTTGTTAGTTAACGTGGTTACAAAGATCTCTTAAACTACATCACACATTTTCAAGTTTATGAGGCTGAAGTTTTTTGCCTATAGATCAGTGATAACAACAAAAGGGCATCAAATTTTTAAACTTATTTTGAGATGTTAAGCAATTGTATATGTAGTGATTTTACCACCTTGTGGGCATTTATTTTAAATTCTCATCTGATGCCATGGATTGGGCGCTTACAGTTTCTCAATCGATTTCACCTCTAAGCTTTGTGGCTCGGCTTAGCACAAGAGAATCACTTTGAAATAGGACAATCTGTGAAACAGGGCAAAGATGCCTTGTGTATTGGTTTCTTGTCCCTTATTGTTGGAGGATTTTAACAGAAATAGACAGCATGCTGCACTCACAAACTCAGGAAGCAGTGCCTTGCCAAGGTGGTCTTCAGAGTCTGAGGCTCCCTTTTCCCACTCTCTGGCTGCAAGCATGAGGGGGCCTATGATGTATCCCTCCTTTCAAACAACACACTCCCAGCATAGCAGCCTGGGTAACACAGCAGTGGAGTCAGACAGTACTGGCCCGGTGCGGGCACACACACACTCTGAGTCCTGGGCTTCTGTTGGTGAGGTAGAAACTCTTGGAAGTATGGCCAACAGTCAGCCTGCCCCCCTGACTCACTCCTTGCTTGTGGCTTCCTTGCTTTTTTGGAACATGTACATCATCACCTGGCTAAGACCTCTCCTCTTTACCTTGGCCTAGGTTTCTAGGCAACCTAGAGAGAGAGAGAGAGAGAGAGAGAGAGAGAGAGAGAGAGA
>NW_004524588.1:3904033-3925385 GCF_000260255.1 Octodon degus
AGAGAGAGAGAGAGAGAGAGAGAGAGAGAGAGAGAGAGAGAGAGAGAGAGAGAGAGAGACCCTGAGTGGTATTTAACTATTTGTCCCATGGCTTCAGAAGATCCTGCAGAAATATTACTAATTCTTTTGAAGATTTCAGTTTTCCATTTGGGTTTCTCCTCCTTTTCAAAGGACTTCTCAGATCTTTATTAACATGAGAAAGGACTTTATCCATCTAATATTTCTATTCTAGACCTCAAACTGTCTCCTACTGCATGGCCAACACATAGCTGAAATTTGGCATGGCCAGTATTCAGATACCTTGATCCTTCTTCATACTATTTTTAAAATTCATCCCCTTCTTCATAAGTACTAGTTCTAACTTTCCAGACACATCTCTTGGAGCCATTCCTGAAGTATTTTGTATTCCATATTGGATACAACTGGAAATCTCATTAGCTCTACATTCAAGCAGTACCAAAAATCTAACTGCTGCCCCACTCTTCTGTTGCCACCATTGTCACCCAAGTCAGTATCATCTCGGCCTGGATTGTTGTGGCTCCCACTCCCAACCCACCCACTAGCTTTCCCTTTGGTCTTTTTACAACTTATTCACAACATTGGAAATTGACTGGTGTTTTCCAAGTTAAGTGAGATGATGCTATTCCTCTGCTCACCACCTGTGCAGCCCGTCCTCCTGCCTCCTTGACTTCTCCTCCTCCTTGTTTCTCTAGGACCTGTAACTTTCTTGCTGTTGGGAACATGTGCATTATAGCCTGGCTATGACCCCTCCTCTGCTTTCCCTCTCTGACTAATGTCCCTCCCTCAGCACATGCTGAGTCAGATTTCCCCCCAAAACACTGCTCCTTAGAGTGACTTTCCCTGACAACTTGTTCTAAGGTAATCCCTTAATTGTTATTTCTCTACTCTGTCCTTATTTTCATGTAATATTTATCACTATGTAGCATTCTAGCAGATACATCCTTGCATGTCCCGCCTCTTCCACAAAATCCAAGCTTCACCAGGGATAGATCCTTTGCTTGTTAGTTGTAGAAGTCTCAACACTTTGAGTAATACTTTTAGCCTGATAGATCTTCAGTAAAAACTATTTGCTAAACAAAAAGATAAGAGGTCTAACTCTGTATTATGGGAGTATCTTAAGGGGAGAAATTCATCCCTCCATTCTCTGGTATTATCCTGTAATATGCATTTATTCAAGGGAGAGATTTTTGACATAACATCAATAATCTGCATTTGTGTGCTTTTTTACTTGCTCATAAACACTGCCTGTTTCCCTGTAAGCAAATCTCTAATTTTTTCTTGATATTACATGTGATGGTTTGATTATTTTTGAAGCCATTCTCTGAGCTTGTAATATATGTGTACCTCTTGTCTGCAGATACTTTGAAAGTGGTAGAGTTGAGCTAAAAATATTCAGAATTAGCCAAGCAGTCAGCCTTGCTTCAACCTTGTAGACTGACTGCTTTTGTGTCTTATTCCTGCTTCTGGTATCAAAACAAAAATCTTTAACATGGGAAGATATTCTAGTTCAAAAGAAGTCTATTATTGTCACAGATAATGAACAAGACAGCTTTTAAGAGCACCCAAACAATGTTCTCTCTATGATTCTACAAAGAGAACAGTGGAGTCAGATTCATCTCAAAGGGACTTGCATTTATACAATTTAGAAACATAATAATTAAAGTTGCTCATATTTGTACGTTTTTCTCTTTTTAGAGCACTAGTGTATCATGCATATTTTTCTTTGTAAGGAAAAATGGGTGCATAGCCCCCCTCTAGTATGAGGAGAATGATCAGTATAAACTCTCCAGCCTTCTGTACTACACAGAATTTCAAAGTTGAAGTGTTAAGAACCTTTCCTGTTAACCTGAGTCCCTATTTTCTAGATTTAAAAACATTAGTAAGTTTAAAAAGTAAATTTGAATGCAAATCTAGGCACATCAATAAAATACTTTGCATTATGATTAATATCTCTTGCCTCCTTGCCTCATCACTCTAGAAGATAAAATTTTAATGGAATAGGGTGGGCACACAGCCTGGAAAATGAGGCAAATGTGTGTAAGGGGAGGAAGCTTTGTTGATCGTGTGTGAAATGTGAATTAATGTGCTGACATTTCAAGGCTTTCTTTGCCAGTCTCGTCTTTCCCAGTCGTCTCACAATGGGGGCTCAGTGCTGCCCTAGTACTTGATTTAGTCCTAACTAAGAGTATCAGCAACCTCAGTCCTTCAGCTGGTGCAGTCTGAGATTTACTGTGATGGGTCAGGTGTGTGATGTGAAGTGGATGAAGTTACTTGTCCATCAAATCCTTACCTCCTTGATTACTGCTGTGCTCAAGTAGTAAGATCGGGTTTCTATCTGGAGCTCTGTCCTGAATGCCAGACCATTTGCCTAGGACCTTGATGCTCCACCCAGCCTGTACTGGCTCACACACAGAGGGGGTAGCTGCTGTGTGTTTTTTATTTTTGTTTTTTTTTTTTGGTTGTTTGTTGGGCTTTGTTTTTGTAAACACAAATGGATTGAATGGATTGTTGATTAATATTGCTACAACTGCCTACCTAAGATCTGCAGCTAGAATTCTAATGCCTTATATTCTACCTAGAACCTGGTAGATTGTCAGTGAATGAATCAGTGAGTAGACAAATACACTCCCTCGTATCTTATGCCTGCTTACTGGTGAGATCCTGCTAAAGAGCACATCTATGTAGGTGAAACATGGATGATAACCATCCTTTTAGAATGTGACCTCGGGCTCTCTACCAGTGCTCATGGGCTCATTGGCAACTGATTCAGCATTCCTACTTCATCTGGTGTCAGGGGAAAGGATCTCTAATTCACTTGCTCCTTTACCCAACATGGTGGACCATGGCCTCCTCCCACATCACCATGGAGTGAGGGTGGACAGACTGCCCCTGTCCATTTCTGGTGACTGTGAAAGCCATTTCAAAAACCAACCAGCGTCATCTTACTAAGTGGATGCTAAAATGTTTTTTAGGAGAATGGAGGAGAAATCCCTGGCTCAAGCTCAGTGTTTTGAAGGAAGAAATAGATTTGGCAGTGGGAAAAATTCAATTTCACTGAACAGAAATTTATTTATATTTAAAGTACTTATATATGCCTAGAACTACTGGGATGGAACAGAAGAGTCAGTCATGGACCCTGCTCTCCAGGGATTAATGATCTTGTGACCTGGGTAGAATCAATGATGATTGAGGTAGGTGTGGTGAGGAGCCAGCATCAGCTAGACCCAGCAAGTGCTACTGCAAAGAAAGAACACAGTGCTGTGGGGCCCAGGGCTTACTTCCTATTTCTAGGAGACTGAGAGGAAGGGGAAGACTTGGGTGGCTATAGCTGTCTTGTTCTTGGTGCCTTTCCATTTCTTTCTTTCTTTCTTTCTTTCTTTCTTTCTTTCTTTCTTTCTTTCTTTCTTTCTTTCTTTTTTTTGAGATTCTTTTTTTAAGTTAAACCTTTGATTTGTTAATACATGCTGGCATTTAAAATCCCAAACGAATTCTATGATTGCACCTTAAGAAGTCTTAGTGTCACCGTCTCCACATCCATAGCTTTTCCTCTATCCCGTTTCCTGTATTTGTATTGATCTCATGTGCCTTGTTCCAGTGTGGCCTGATATATGCAAAGCAGGTAAGAGTAGACACCGTTGTTTCCTCCCTTTCCCTACACAAAGGCAAATGCGGTACATACAGTCTACTTCTTGCTTTCTTTCTTTACAGTATTAACCCCAGAGATGACTGTATGTCAATAAAATTTCTTGATTCATCTTAATAATGCATAGAAATTCTTCTAGCTTGTTTTCTCCAACAGATTGCTGTTAAATATATTGTTGGACACACTGTTAAATGTGTTATTTCATAATTGTGCAAGTGGAGAAAATAGTAAGCTTACTCACAACCTCTCTCTCTCTCTCTCTCTCTCTCTCTCTCTCTCTCTCTCTCTCTCCTTTCTTTTGGGTACAGGGTATCAAACTCAGGAAATTGTGCTTACCAAGCAGGCACTGTGCCACTGAGCTACATCCCCAGTCCTCTTTCTCTTTCTTTCTTTCTTTCTTTCTTTCTTTCTTTCTTTCTTTCTTTCTTTCTTTCTTTCTTTCTTTTTTTCTTTTTCACTTTATTTTTTCCCCATAATTTTATTGAGAAACAAATAGCAATGGGACAGTTTCAAACCAAATCGGTAGGACAGTTTCAATAATTAACACATTGCATACATTCTTCTTAGTGGTTAATTGCTGTACAAGATGCGGCCATGATATCCTATTTACAAACACCATTAGAACAAATCCCTCTATTCATTAAGAGAATGTAACTATATATCCTAACCACTTTCTTTCTCTTTTTAAATCAAGCTCACTATTATACCAAGTCTCAGATATTTGTTTTGCTACAGAGTCTCCCTAAGACCAAAGGAATGGATCTTTTAATGGTTGAGTTTCAGCCCTGTGAAGAAAACTTTGGTGGGATCTTAAGATTCTTCTAAGATATATAGGAAGCCACTTATTCCTGTACCATCTACTTATGTGATAGACTCCATTATCAAATTCTGATTTCCAATTCCACCAGGATTTGTTTTGACTCAGTAGCTTGCTCTGTTCTCATTTATCTATTTAGTCAAACAATGTTTGCTGCCTTGATCTCAAATTCTGATGGACACAAGAATTAAAGGGGACAAACGCTCCTTGCTCTTTAGCTCAGAATGTACACAGAGGAGTAAGGAACTAACTACACACATATTGCGATACGCATTGCTCTAACATACGAAGGGTTTTGGCTCAAAGAGCCTTACCTTCTCTAAGTTTGTTTTCAGCAACCAGTAGAATCCCTCATTGTAGTTGCTCTATGCTCCATAAAAAGCACAGGAGTTGGAGTTTGAAAGCTTGTATTTTGCATTAATCTATGTTATATATTAGTGTGTAGCTTTGCTGAATATCAAAATCTTCATCTGGAATGTGATTAGCAAATGATGTAAGCATTTGAAAGTGTGTTGTAAATTATTGTTTATATCTTTTCTTCTCCAGGAAACAACTCTGCGAGAACAATTAAGGCTTGTGGGAATAATTTTAGTGGTGATTATATGTGTCTCTGGTCCTTCAGAGGCTTTCAAATCCCTCCCATATTCCAGGCAGATTTGTCTGCAGCTGCCCATGAAGTTTCTCTGCTGCACCAGGTGGCTGCTTGGTATGCCACTGATGGAGGCACCATGGTGGTCCAACTGTCCCTGTTGCTGTCAGTGTTGGCTTAACACTGAGTGGCTACAGAGCTGCTGATTTTGCTTTCAGCAATGTGGGGAGGTCTTTTTGAGGTGACGGCCCTGGGAAGTACATCAGAAGCTATTGGAATTGTGACTGAAATATTCCTTGATGCGGAGGTGCATCCGTGTCAGCATAAGGTTGGAATCGAACAGCTGTATCAGCCAGGGTGAGGTCAGAGCAGAAAGCCCAGTCCAACAGGTCCAACAGAAGAAATATGGCAAGAGGAACTTATCTTGAAGGTACTGAATGGACTGAAATTTCATGGGGCTCATGAGATAATGTAAAGATTGATCTCAACCTGTCACTGTCCCTCAAATGAGAAAGAGGTGGCACCCCAGAGTCCAGAGTCAGGCCTATCTGTGGGAACCTGGATCATAGAGAAGATGGTTGAGGACAAGGCTTCATTGTTAGGGCAGACACAGGGAGAATTCCTTGCCTTCTCTCTGGCTGTGACCCCCATCTCCTTGCTAGAGCCTCCTGTCATTGAGCCCAGTGAGAACGCAGCTGACAAGGGAGCCCAGGAAATACAGCTTGCCAGAGAAAGTGAGGGTCTGAATCTGAGGGCAGACAGGGAAGTGACCAGCTCAGAATCTCCAGTCATGCTCAGAATTTTTTTTCCCAGTAAGTGGGGAAGGTTGCCTTAAACTTCCTCTTGTTCTAGGGGCCCAATTTTGGTCTTGGGGCTTGACTATAAGTTTTCGACTTCCTTACTCTTCCTTCCACCAGACTGTTGAGTCCTGTGGTGGTGCTCCTGTTGGCCTTCACCTGAGATCACAACATATCCTGCTTCTCATTCTCTTTGATATCTACCTTGATTCAGCTAGTCCTTGTCTCAGTGGCTTGCTTGGATGCATAGATCGAGGGTCAGGCCAGAATCAGCAGGTCACTGAGAAGGCCAAGTGAATTCTGAGAGGGATGTAGATAATTAGAGGCTCCACGTCAGCTATCACCATCATCTTCATAACCGCTCTCGTGGGCTCCAGGGAATAGTTCTTTCAGTACATTTGCTTTTAACCACAATCTTCTAGTCCTGATTAGAATGATAAATTTTAGATCTAAGGATATTGTCAGAAATCATCAATCTCAACATTTCTTTCTCCTTCATTTTATAAACAACAAAAAATAAAAATAAAAAAAATGAGGCCAGGTGAGATTAAGTGATACAGCCAAGATTATATAAGGAGTCAGTGCTGTGAGCTGATTTCAAAACATTCCTCTTCCTCCTGCTGGAGTCAATTTCACTTAAGTCCTGTATTGATTCACCCTCTTAACATATTCCTTTAAAAACATTTAAACAAACCTCCTCCTACTATTCAGAATTTCTTGAGTTGATAATCAGTCTAGATAGCCTCTGGGATTTCATTTGCAAATCACTTTCAACGAATTTTCTTTTGCTCACACTGCCTCTTTCTCATGCGATGCAAATGACACTCAATCTAGGAGCATGAAAGGAGAACTCTGCTTTGAACTCACTGGTGATTTGCTGAATCAGAGAGTGGGGCCATGTGGCTCTTCCTTTTCCATGTTGTTCTGGTGTAAGCATGCTGTTCTTTCTGTGAGAAGAGGTTCTGGGATTTTATCACCAGTAAAGTAAAATGGAAAACCAATGCTATGATTTTCACTGTAGGTTTTATTTCCCTGGTGATACATGAAGAAATTGATTCAGAGAAGAAGCCAAGTATGTAAACATGTGGAAATCTGTAGACTCCAGGTCCTCTAGAGCACCAGAGAGGATGTGGAAGCAGGGAAGGAAGACAGCAGCTGGAGCTTTGGTGGGAGAGCTGAGTCCTGAAGGCTTCTTGAAGCAATTACATTTTGTAGTTGAGCTTCGTCTCCACTGGGAGGGAGAAACAGGCAAAGATGCCAAGAAGAAAAAGATGGAAAGGAATAAGGAGGGAAATATTTAACTGACAGCAAAGGAAAAGGAGGAAAAGGAAGAAAATGCTCCTATTAGAAGCAGAGAGACCAGAGGAGAACAAGAATCAGGAAAGACTGGGGTGCTGTGCCGGACCCACCCCGGGGTGCACTGAGATAGTGACTGAGACTGGGCGTGGTGGCGGGCACCTATTATCCCAATGCTTGGGAGGCTGAAAACAGGAGGATCACTGTGAGTCCGATCTGTGTAGTGAGACTCTGTAGACCCTGTACTAAATACATTAAAAAAAATCAGAAAAGGGAGCTGTGTGTCACTTCAAAGTACACACAATGAAGTATGGCCTATTTTAGATCAGTAGCATAAAGTTCCATTATTTTCATCCATGTGAGATGATCAAACTCAGGTCACATATCTTTGACCACAGAGAAATCAGAATGCTCAAAAGACGAGGTCAGCCCAGTTTGCAGCTAGAGGTCCACGCGCCCTGAGATCTCCCGAGGGTGGGGGTGGGGAGGGCTGTAAGGGGAGAGGAAGGAGAGGTGAGCGGACAGCAAATGGCACTTCGTACATCTGGTGCTCGGTATGAACTTGTCAGTCTTACTCCTTTTCTTATTTGTTCTGATGCATTTATGGTGACACCAATTTAGGACTAGTGTGAAGATTGAATCACACAGTAGCATACAATTTTTAAATTTTTTGTTGGAGATAAGGTCTTGCTATATAGCTCAGGCTGACCTTGAACTCATGATGAACCTCCTGCCTCAGACTCTTATGTGCTGAGATTACCATAATTTGAAAAATTGCCATGGCCAATACTTGGTCAAAAATGGGCATCATCTTGTGCTTTCTGTATACTTTGTGTTTCTCGTATGGAAGAAACCGTGTGCATTTAAGCTTGTATGTCTGATTTACTTCACTTGATGTTATGTTCTCATTTTCCTACAAATGGCTCAAGTTCATCTTCTTTTATGACAAAGTACTTCATTGTGTGCAAATATCATGTTTTCTTTATCCATTCGTTTTCTGATGGACATGTGGACTGCACTGAAGAATCCACTGTTATGAATCGTGCCACTATCAATGTGGGTGTGTGTGTATTATTGCTGCAGTAAAATAGCTTTCACTGGGCTGGGGAGATGACTCAGTGGAATAAGCGCTTTTCTACCAGCACAAGGGCCTGAGTTCAATTCCTGGTTCAAAAAAAAAAAAAGCTTTAACTTTTTTGGGGAAGATCCCTAGAATGGAAATAGTTGAATGAAATGAAATTTTAATTTCAGATTTTGATGAATCTCCAGACTGAGGTCCACGGTGCTTATCTTCAAAATGTTCCTTTTCCCCTGCAGTTGCTCCAGCATTTATTATTTGATGTCATGATGGCCATTCTTTCTGGGGTAAGATAGAATCTCAGTGTTTTTAAAATTTATGTTTCTCTAATAGTGATGTTGAGCATTTTTTGTGCATATATCATCCATTTATACTTCTCTTGTGAAGTGTCTATCCATTTCACTTGGTCTTTTTTATTATTACGCAAAATAAACGATAATAGAAAGTAGAGAGATTTTTGTCAAAGGGGAGAAGGGTCAGAGATAGAGGGAAGGTGAGGGTGGATAGGAATGGGACTTAAGGAATTAAGGTGTGTCGTGTACATGTACCCACTCGGCGCAAAGAATGTACCCACTTTGCACATGCAAACATTATATACCGCACACACATATGCAGGACCTTGTGCTTGCCAGACAAGTGCTTATCCTACTGAGTTATCTCACCAGCCCTGCACACACATATTAATAAAAAAATTAAAAAGGAGGACCAGGGATATAGCTCAGTGGCATAAGTGCCTGCCTGGCAAGTGCATGGTCCCGAATTTGATCCCTGGTACCAAAAAGAAAATATAAATAAAAATAAACAATTGAAAAGGGACACCATGAAGGTTGGGAGCTAGTGGGAGTTAAAACTCCATGGGTTAACACAGAGATAGCAGGGTGTTGCTTTTTTGGAGGGTAGTGGGGAGGGAATCTTCAGGATCAAGCTGGTGCCAGTCTGGTGGAGGAGAACGCAGAATGGGAAACAACTGTATTTTAATCATTGGAAGGGAAGTGGCATAACTAGTTTGATAGTCTCTCAAAGAACTTTGCAGTTATGTTTGTTGGTGGGGCCCTCAGTCACAATGGGAGAGAATCCACAACTGGATTCTCTCCTAGAACTTGGAACCATTAGCAGTTAGACAAGAAAAAGATGAAGCTCATTTATTCTGTAACTACTCCCTTCCTGGATCTCCAGGGATGCCCTTGGCTCCTGTCCTTTATGGGTCTGTTTGACATTTTTGCACAGCTTTTGATTTTAAAGGAAGCTACTGCTTCTTCTAATATGTTCTTCTTTCCCTTTCATGCCTTTTCTCTTGCTCTCTTTAAGTTCAAAAGACTGTTTCTGTTGTTTGCTATTAAAGATCCTAGTATAACCATAAGTTCCAACTTCCTTCCAAATTACTGACATCCCTACCACAACTTTAGAATTTCTAACTTTGCTAGCAATCAATACTTTCTAGATGTAAAATATATTGGTGTTACCTCACTCTGAAGCAAATCTCCTAAGCTTCAGCCTTTCTTGAAGTCTTGCGTGAATTATTCTAACTTATAAAGTCTAGAAGAAGGTTTATAAAGTGCAGTGGGCTGACTGTCATGCCCCCCTGTGACCGTTAGTTATGATATGTCAACTTGACTGGATTAAGTGATGCTGAAAAGATCAATAAAGCATAGTTCTGGGTGTGTCTGTGGAGATGATCGGCAGGTAGGCCAGCAAACTGAAGGGTAAAGGCCCACCCTAGTTGTGGGTGGCACCAACCAGTAGGTTGGTAGCCTATAGATAGAATAGAAAAGGGAAATAAAAGAGGGCTGTGTGCTTCCTACAAAACTCCACTCTTCTGGATTGGGTTCATCTTTTGCTGCCGTTTCCTTCAGACATGGATCTCCAGTTTCTTCAGCCTTCTAACACAGATTCACAGCAAGTCTCCAGGGAGATTCCAGGTCTTGATCTTGGACTGGTGCTGCATCCGTAATTACTCTTGTTTGGTGGCTTTCATCTTCTTGTTGGAGCAGCCATGGAATCCTCCAGCTTTCCAGTATGTAGCAGGTCATTGTAGATTCTCCCACCTCTGGTTCTGTAAATCTCTCATGTATGCATATTTCTACTGATTCTGTTTCTCTAGAAAACTTTAACCAATATAACTAATACTTTGAAGTCTTAATCTCCAATGCAGTGGGATTACAGGATGGGCCTTTTGGAAGATAATCAGACCATGAGGGTTATTTGGAATTAGTGTCCTTGTCAGAAGAGTTCAGAGAGATGAGATGTGTAAAGTTCATGTCACAGCACTGGAAACTAAATTATGCCAATGACATCAGATAGTTAGCAGCAGAATTAGAATTTGACTCACCTGTCATGTTATCTTTCCTTTCTGATGCACTTGTTTGTCTATGGAAGTATAAGCCTGAATATAGCTCAGGCTACTACAACAAAATACCATCAACTGGGCATTTTGATTTAATATCTATTTCTTATGGTGGTAGAGGTTGAAAGCTTCAAGTCAGGGTACTAGCAGAATCAGGTCCTTGGTAAGAGTCTACTTCATGATTTACACTCATTGGTCCTCTTGTCATATTCTCATGGGAATGAAAGAGAGCAATGCGGCTAAGATGAGAAAGTGGCTAAGCTCCTATAAGGGCCACATAGCACCTGACAGCGATAGGACCAATCCCCTGAATGTGCTTTGAGAATTCATTTAACAATGTTCATAGTGAATTAAGACTGGGGAATTCATAGCCCTTGGAAACTGGTTTCTTGATCAGAATCACTAAGGTCAAAGCTCCTGACCAGTGGAGACAGAAAAGCACCCAGGAGTTTAAAGACAGTAGGGGGGATGTGTAGACAGCTCAGTGGTCTAAGGGCCTTCCTAGGAAATGCAAAGACCCAGGTTCTATCCCCAGCATCACATGCCGTGCTGGCCCTGGAACCCTGGGTGTGCAATGATGGCCACTGAAACCAGGTAATCCTAGTACTGGGGAGGCTGAGGCAGGAGGATCACTATGAGTCTGAGCTGCTTTGTGAGACCCTGTATCAAAAGAAAAGAAAAACAAGACAGTAAAAAGGCAAAGAGGTAGTGATATACACATTATTGATATAAAAGAAGGAGGAAGAAGAAAGAAACAGGAGGAGGGGAGAGAGAGAGAGAGAGAGAGAGAGAGAGAGAGAGAGAGAGAGAGAGAGAGAGAGAGAGAGAGAGAGAGAAACACCAAGACAGACTACATGTGAGAGATAATCTGTGACCTAACACCAAGGACCAGAGGAAAGACTGAAATGCAGCACTGGAGGAGAAAAGCCAGTGCTCACATTAGCACAGAGCTGAGGCTTTCTCCTCAAGTCAGATTTCTGCAAGCTACCGAGGCTCTCATTAAACACACTTTAATTTCTGTGTGTTCTCTCCCCTGTACCTTAAAATAAATGTATTCTTTATGATCTGGAGAGATGCCTACTCTTCTAATTTGGAATAAATATCAACGTTGGTAGGATGTCTCTGGAGAACGTTACTACCTATCGTCATTAAGGGAGAAACTAATGAGAGAGCAGATTAACTGGTTAGTCGGGGAATCTACTTTTAAGAGAAAGAGAGCGAATTGGCACCTCAGGGCCTAATGTTGAAAATTGTTCTGACAGAGACAGAAACATACTGAGCAGAAGAGGAATGGGATCAAAGTGAAAAAAAAAGCAATCATCAGAAGTGCTAATCTAAATATAATAAACACAAAGTACTAAGTTATTTTAAATAACAAGAGCATCTCATGACGTCATTGTGCAGTCACATGTCACGTTTGTTTGAAACATTATTATTCCTCCAAATTCTTTCAGCCTAGAGCCAGATAGAGAAATCCAAGAGTTAAACAAGAGACAGCTGCAGCTGTGTCCCTACATTCTTCTCCTATCTTGGAGCTGCCCAAGATGTTCTTCTTGATGACAGTAACAATAGCTAAACACACTCTGAATTGTAATTGTCACAGGGCTCTTTCCTGGGTTCATCTACCTTACTTAGCATGCTAATTCTCTTCTGCTTAATGAAATGTCATCTTTTCACATCTGGTGACCAAATAATTGTTTGAGATAAAACTGAATGTGAAAGGTGAAGGTGTTTATAACTCAGAGCATAATTCATTGTGATACTTAGACACATGTCTTCAGCTCACTGAAAGACGTCAGCTTGCAGGACATGTAACCTTTCACTACCCCACACTTCACCAATTAGAGAGCAAATTTCCCTTTATCCAGAGTAGCTGCACACATGTGATTTTTGATTTCCAGTATTCTGGCTAACTGGCTATTGACATACAATCCACTTTTCATGGATTCATCTTCTGTGGGTCAGTCATAACTTTAGGCCTTTCTATCTGTCCTCACCCCCAGCTTCTCTAAAAAAAATGAAGAGCAATTCATTTTTTCTTAATTCAAAATCTTCAAAACCTACCCATACCTAATGGACAAAACTGGCATTCAAGGCTAGTCATGATCAGCCTCAACACACTGATTTTACCCCCCATTCGCTAGCCACCTGTGCCCCCACACTCTTCTCTGCCAATGCCAACCTTTCTCCATGCTGTCTCCCACATGGGATGATTTTCTACTCTGTTTCTGCATATTTCAATGGTATCTACCCTTAGAGACGCAAGTCAATTTTCTTCCTTCAGAAGCCCTTCTTTCTTTCTTCTGCCTTCCTCCAGTTTTATAGGTATCTTTGTCTTCTGAAATCACACATTCTTAGTTGAGCTTTATCTATCTATCTATCATCTATCTATCTATCTATCTATCTATCTATCTATCTATCTATCTATGTTTTTGTTTTTGGTGCCGAGAACTGAATCCAGAACTTCCAGCTTGCTAGGCAAGCATTCTACCGCTGAGATGAATCTCCAGCCTCATGAAATCCTGTATTCCTGATCTCTGCATTTCTTGGGAAATGACTTCCCTCCATAAGCTATTATTACCACCAACTTTATCTTAGTGCTCTTTGTGACAGACCATATCTCTTGTGAGCTCCCTGAGTTGCACCATATGCTGTGTACACAGTAGGTATGCATTAAATGAATGAACCAAAGAATAGCAGTTTTTTTTCTCCTCTGAAATGAGTCAAAATGTACTTTTCTTTTCTTGAATGATTCGTAAATCACTTCAGGAGTTCATGATGCTTTTGGTTTATTATGATTAACATCAACCATCATTAGAAGGACTTCAAATTTCTGAACCAAACTGAAAGAAAAGACATTTGGCAATAACCAGGGTACTGGCAGATCCTAAAGGAGAAATATGAATATTCATTATTGACCTTACATAAAACACAATAAACAACACAAGGAAGTAGGAGAAAGTTAAATCCATCTATGCTTGTAGTAAGTTTGTCCAAGAGAGTGTAAGATCATGTTAGTGTGATCAGAACCTCTGCTGGTATCATGCACCCTTTCCCAGGATTAAGACTTTGATATGAAGAGGTATAACATGGGGCAGTGCTACCTTAGCATTGCCAAGGAAGTGGCAGAAGTCAGGCGACTCCCCCTCAATCTCCAGAGCCACAAATGGGGACTGAAATTTTGCTTTCTTCCCTGCCTCATGGGCTGCAAGAAGTAGCATGGTGTGTGACCAGGATGCTAAGCCTACTGGAGGAGAGCGCCCATGTAGAGTCACGCAGTTGCAGGTTAAAGCCGGAAAGAGGCCACGACAGTGGGCGAGAGAGCCATGATCATGATGACAGGCTGGGCTACGAGCAGGACCAGGCAAGGAATGTGTGGAAGAAAAAAAAAGGTGGTGCCAGATCTCATGCAGAGATATGATCAATTTGCAAGGTGTCAGCTGCCAAATAAGCCCATCACAAAGTGGATTCTAAGGAAAGATAAGACATCAGTGTAGGTAGAGACAATACCACTGAAATACGGAAAACATCAAGGCACAAGCACGACAGGCTATTAATGCAAGGCTTTCACAGTTTTCTCTCCAGAAAACAGCTGCATGGTTCCAGCATCCAGGAGAGGCCCAGATGCCAAAAGAACTTGTCATTTGAGCCCCAGCTAAACCAATATGCTCTCTCACTCCAATAAAACCCAATCTGAGGTCCTCTGTTCTGAATCTGAGGCAGGAGGTTCAGTGAAAACCCATGGGCAGGAGGTGTGTGTGTGTGTGTGTGTGTGTGTGTGTGTGTGTGTGTGTATGTGGTCCATACAGGACCACACAGGTGTTTGGAAATGGACTCCTCTCTGGAGCTGTAAACTGATGGGGCTTCTACTTGGAATTCTCTTTCTTGGACTCCATTAATCACTCCTCAAAGATGATGGGAAGAACATTCACTTAGAACCCTTCCCTAACTTTCTCTGTCAGCATTTGACACTGACCAACTCCACCTGGTTCTTTCCAGATCTACCCATAATACTTTGGTAACAGCTACTGGCAGTGGGTGCCAGGCACACACAGTGCCCTCCTACAGGAGCCCAAACTGTCCCACAGTAACTCTCTGATAGATAGCAGAGAGCATTTCTTAGAGTAATGTGACCTTCTAAATGATGGGCTCTCAAAGAAGGTAAATTTGTATAGAGAAAGATAAAAGCTCAGAATTGTTAAGTGATAGGCCCAGGGTTATAGAGCCCAACCAGGGAAAGCCAGGCCTCCTGAATTCTTCTCTATTAAATTATATCTACATGACCTTCAGAGAACATCCAACTTCAATCCAAGCCTTCACATTCCCATTAGATTTTGAACAGAAAATTTAGGTCCATCTTCCATTCGGTGAAAATTGACTCAGTATGATTCCCATGAGGATATGTGCAAGTGGGAGAAGGTGTATAACCTTTGGTAACTTACCAAATCACTCTGCATCCCAGGTTTTTTTTTTTTTTTTTTTTTTTTGTGTGTGTATTTGGTACAAAGTTTCACCTGGCAGCTTGGCCTCATAGTGATCCTCATGATTTCAGCCTCCCCAGCATTGGGATTACAGGTGTGCACCACCACACCCAGTCTCAGTCTGTACCCCAGCTCTAGTACTTCATAAATGGAGATGTATTATGTCCCTCAAAAATCTATCATAGTGATTAACTTAATGAAAATATAATGGAGCATCAGTCATGTTGTCAATCTTTATCATCATCATAAAAAAAGACTCAAGAATGTTTGGTTTGGTGTCATGTTTTATTGCACTAGGATTCTTGGAGCTTAGTTAACTCCTGTAGGTTTATGGTTGTAATGCTATGTTGGACAGAAAGAAGGATAACATGAAAGAAAAGAAGCACTCACTAGACCAAAATCAAGAGCTCACTGTTCTATTTCTGCTTCCTTGCTCCTGTGTGAAGCATTTAGAGTTCGTGAGCATCAGTTTTCTTCTTTCTAAAATTCAAGAATAGACTTTTCTGTATCTGCCTCACAGGATTGTTGTGAAGATCAAATAAAGCAATAAAGGAACAAGTTTTCTGTTAATTAATTCAGTGGCCTTGTATTGAAGTTAGCAGCTTCCATTGTTCATTTAATCTGACTATAATCCAGTGCAGCAGATGTAGCAGGCTTCATCTGAAAACACCCCCAGATCCATATTTGGTGACCTGCTGAAACTGACAGCCACGGAGCAAAATGAAGCCTGACTGTAAGTGCTTTTCTCACTATTGTGGTGAATCATATGGAATTATTATGTTTGTAAGTTAAAAAAAAATGAATACCAGCAATCGTATGTGATTTATCTTTCTAGAACACATCTTCACTGTTGAATTTTAGGAGAACAGAATTATTGAGTAGTGACTTACCATTACTCTGATTAGCATTGTTCGGGAATAGTAGCACTGTTCCCTTTTATTGAGTAGAGGATCAGAGAAGGGCCATAAATTCCCTGGTTTACCCAAAGCAGAATTGGCAGAACTTTGCAAGGTGTAGGCACACAGTGCTTAAGCCATAGCTCATGCAATAAGTGGCAAGCTGTTAGTGTCACTATTTTCAAACTAGGGCCCTGGTTTGGCATTTAGCATACAATAGCTGCTCATTGTGGTTCAGAGAACTGAGAATTCATGATAAATCTCAACTCAGGTGCAGACTGAGAAACTGAATAATCCATTTAATAGTCTAAAATATGTGCCCAACACACTGAATAAAGTCAAGAATTTTTTAACATGTGGATTTAGATTAGACTGTTCATGAAAACTGCTTTATTTTGGTGAAATATGTCAAAGAATCTGCTTACAGGACACTGGACCAGCAGACAATGACAGGAGGGGCACTTGTTTCAGTTTTCCTTCAGTTATACTAACAACAAAACACTGAATGTATTCTGGAGTGGAATTACCTTAGCACTACCTGGACATGAATTTTGATGTCTTGCATGTGGTACAATAGAATTGGAGACCTGATCAGTGAGGAAAATATACAGAGTCCTGCAGCTGCTTTGTCTGGATCCAACAGCAAGATCACACCCATGGTGAAGAGTGGGGATTTACTGTGATGATGGTGCACACTTGGTCATCTTGAAGCGGGGGAAGAGGTAGGCTTTGGAAATAGGGACACTTCTTTCTGAGGCTTGAAAGTGAGGTTGGGTGTGTGTAGGACTGCTCAGGGACTGCTGGGTCCTCTTTCCAGCCAGCGCCCAGGACCAGTGTGTGAGTGGGGGCAGCCCAGGCCCACCAGATCCTCAATCCAGCCAGCAGCCAACCAGGTGTGTGTGTGAAACTTCCTCCATCAGACAGGCCTGGTGTGGAACCCTGCGGCAGAACTTCCTGCAGGAAGGCTAGAAGCAAGACCCACCCTGCTGATCCAGGAGCAGAACATCAAGCCACCCAGAGAGGCACAGTGGGTTCACTTCCAAGGGCTGCAGCAGGAAGAAGTGGATCACAGCAGCCAGACCCAAGCCATATCCACTGGCACAAGTCTGAACTTGTTAGATCCGGATCTGGTGCTAAGGTAATAAATTAAACAAAGCTCTACACTAGAGGTCCCAAATTTTCTGATCAAGGAGATTATAGGGCCACAGAGGAAAGTGATCAATGATGTAGAATGTGCATAAAGAGAGTCACATGGAGAGAAAACATTCTCTCAGGCTTTCACGGTCAAGTAATGACCGTGACTCATCCACATGGCTGACACTGACAAAGGATCTACAAACTGTGGTACAGGGTTTCAGGGTAAATCCTGAGGGGATTTGACTGACCTTGTCAGATACAGAAGTTACATTTCCTGTTATATAGGTCTTGTTTTATCTTGGTCTTAACCATCCAGCAGAAAAATGTATAAATGAGGCATAAAAAAGTAAAGCCATATTATTATGCTGAGCTGTAAAAGACTCAAGACTTCTCAACAACTTCTGACATTGCCAGTCCTATGGATAGCCCACTACTATTGTGGACTACTGGACTATACTGGAAGATTTTGCTGAATTCATGCATCTACAATATTTGAATGGCAATGGAATATGCATCTCTGACAAAACTAAACAAAAAAGGGATATAAATGAAGAACCATTTTGTATCTGCATATACAAAATAGTTAGGATAAATATACAACTACTTTGTCTTAATTCAAAGAGAAGAAAGATTTGTACCAATGGTGTTTGAACAAGATATCATGTCTGCATCTTGTACTATGAATATCTACTATGAAGACAACAATATGCAATGTATTCATTATTGTAACTGTCCTACAAACATGTTTGGAAACTGTCTCATTGCTATTTGTTTCTCAATAAAATTAATAAAAATTTAAAAACAGAATAGAGGAACAGAAAAAGACAAAGTGTTTTAGCATAGCAAAACAACAACAATCACTAACACCACCACAGCAACAAAATCAAAGCTCTACACCAAAGGTCAGAAGACAGTGCTATACAAAAATGACAAACAGAAGAAGCAAGATGCATTCTCAGGCCCCAAGCCACCCAGAACAAATGCAAGAGACAGTAGCAGAAAAGAAATTGTAAATCATGCATCTAAAATCTCTGAAATAATAGCATCTGAAGTAAAAAAAAACAACTGTAGAAAGGTGTAAAGGAAATCAGATCAGAAATAATTTCTAAAGTAAGAAAAGAAATGATAACTATAATGAAAAAAGTACTAAGTGCTCCTAAAGAAGACACTGATAGAAAATAGAGGAGAATAGAAAAATGATGAACTCCTTGAATGAGCAATATATGAAAGAAATAGAATGAATGAAGTGGATTCAAAGTGATATACAGAAAATTAAAACTTCAATCACAAGCTGGCAAAACTGTTTGTATGAAAGTGAAAATAGACTTTCAGACCTTGAATATACAATTACAGCTAGTGAAAAAGTAAGAAAAGATCTCTTAGAAACAACTAGGATGCAGGAAAAAATAATTCAACGTCTGCAAGACAATGATGAACAATGTAAGACTAATAGGCATCAATGAGAAAGAAGGAGTCAATACAAATGATACAAAAAGAATATGAGCAGAAGTAATAGCAGAAAACTCCCCAAATATGGGGAAACAATCTGAAATTCAGGTAACCAAAGCATATAGAACTCCAAATACCATCAACCCAATTAAAACCACACCCAGACATATAATAATCAAGATCCCAGAAATTCAGCACAGGAACAGTATACTAAAAGCCACTAGAGAACAGAAACAGATCACATTTAAAAGAAAATCCATCAGAATAATGGCAGATTTCTCTTCACAAACCATCAAGTCAAGAAGAGCATGGAGCAAAGTACAATATATCTTGCAAAACTGCAAGAAAAAATTCCAACCCAGACTGATATAACCTGCAAAACACTCTTTCAAGTGTAATGGAGAAGTGAAATACAACTATGACAAAGAACAAGTAAAGAATTTCATGATGACAAAGCCAACCATGCACAGACTACTAAAAGATATTCTAGAGAGAGATTAAAATCATCACAACTGCCTGAATGAGAATGGAAAGAACCCACACAATAAGGCAAACAAACACAGGTGAAAAAGAGGTATACAGCAGCAGTCTTTCAATTATTCTTTTGTGTGCAGCAGCAAAATATTTCCATCAGCACACTCTACAAATGGACTTCTCCTGAACCCTATGGGTCATGATTCTGTCCGGGTCTACAGGGTGGATATTAAGGAAATAGTAGCTCAGTCCCACAAGTGACACATGGCCACCAGTAAGCATCATAGTCATGTTCACATCCACCACATACTAGAACTTTGTTTGATATCCTATTGCCAAACTATTAGAAGCACTGGTCATATATTTGCCATTCCGGTATTTTTGTTATGTTTTATTCTTAGTAATTCTTTACTATCATGAAAATTTTTCTTAGTTGATTTTTTAAATATATTAACCTATTCAAAGACTGTGTGGGTACTCTGAATTGATCACAGATTCGTACATATGCTACACTACGTTCTGGCTCTTAGACTCACAACTTAATTTTTGAATATTGTTTTGAAATATTTAATTTAATTTTGAACTAATATTTAATCAATTTTCTAAATATTGTTTAGTTCTAATTTTTGTTTTATGATTTATACTATATCTTTGACTTAAAATCTACTTATTAGACATGGTGTCTTAGTTACTCTTCTCTAGTTGCTGGGACAAATACCTAATGCCCAAAATGAGAGAAGTAAAGGTTTATTTAGCTCACAGTTAAACAAACATACTGGAGGTTTCAAGACACTGGAGGAGAGGCTGGAGTGCTGCTGTGTCCAGATGACCCTCTCCACATGTCTGAGGAAGCACAGGCTAACCAGTTTAATGGTTCACAGCTCTATGGCCCTGCCCCTCGGGACCTGCCCTAGTCCTCTGGCCCTGTCCCTCAAGCCACTCATTGCTCCTCCAGCTGCGTCTGCCCCATAACTTACATGAGGCTTTTGGGGGACAACTAGACACAAACCATAACATTCCACCTCTGGACCCCCAAAGTCTCATGCACATCTCTTTGTCCAAAAGGCATTTTAGTCCATCTCTAAGAGTTGCCAAAGTCCCAACAGTTTCAGCATTGCTGAAAAGTCCTAATTCTTCTCTTCAAGATCCAAGGCAAACTCTCAACTGTGACCCTCTGTACAAATAAAAAGTTAAATACATTCAACATTCAAAGGCACAACATAAACGTTGCCATTCCAAAAGGTATACACAGAAGAATGCAAATCATTGGGGCCTAAACAAATCCAAAATCCAGTAGGGCAAACATTGAATCCTATAGTTCTATGTGGAACATCTAAATCAACCTGTGGCAAATTGGGAGCTCCACGGGACTCCACTCTTATGGCACTTCTTGTGGTTGTAGCTCCCATGGCTTCTCTCTTAGGCTGGCTTTGCTCCCTCTTTGCAATTTCCCTTAGATGATCCATGTTCCTGGCTTTTCCAAACTTTTGGGGTTTCCATGGAATAGGCTTCTCACTCAAACTTTTACACACTGCCCTCTCAGGGGCACACTGCCTGACCTCTCAGGCTTTCTCTTGAAATCTAGGTAGAAGCCTTCTTAACCTCAGAACTCCTGCATTCTGCATGCACCTCAAACCAATGCCATGTGGATGATGCCAAGGTCTGTTCCCAGCTGGAGCAGTATCCAAGCTTTCCTCTCTCTTGGCTGCAGGGGCTGAGTGCCTGGATCGCTGAGCATTATGACCTTGATTTTGAGGAACAAATTCTTTATGCCAGCACCATTCTGTAAGCTGGTGTGGCCGCTGCCTCCATTCTGGAATCTGGTGTGGCCGCTGCCTCTGTTCTGGAATATGGGGCTTTGCAGCTTTCTCCTCAAAGCAAAGTCTCTCACCCTTGTGATTCTGAGGCTGAAAAGGGCAAGAGTCTGCCATCTCTTGTGATGCCCACGGGACATCTTTTCTACTCTCCTGTTCCTCCTGGAGATCTCAGCCCTATTTTTACATTCCACAGTTTTATTGGAACTTTCTTTCTGGCCAAACTCACAATATTTTGCACCATTCTGCTGGGCTCTTTTCTCTTCATTCTCAACATTAATCTTACTAAGAGCCCCCAACAATAACCATGCCTCTGCCCCAATATTTGACTGCTTTGAGATTTCCTTTTTTTTTTTTTTGACATCAGTTATTTTTATTTTAAAGAAAAAAATAAAAACAATGGTACAAAATCTCAAAACAAGATTTTAGGAGAGTAACAATGGTTAGTACATTGTGTATTGTTACTGCCAAAGTAGTTTCTCATATTACAAGATATAGGCAAGAAATAATAAATAA
>NW_004524588.1:3932640-3948241 GCF_000260255.1 Octodon degus
CCTTAGCACCAGGTCCGGATCTACGAAGTTCAGATTCTTCCAGGTGGGTGTTGTTTGGATCTGGCTGCTGTGCTCCACTTCTTTCTGCTGCAGGCGTTAGAGTTGAACCCTTTGTGTCTCTCTGGGAAGATGCTCTGCTCCTGAATCAGCTGGGTGGGTCTTGCCTCTAGCCTCTGTGCAGGGAGTTCTGCTGAAGGGTTCCCTGCTGGCCCTGCAGCCTGGGTCAAATGAGGATCCGTGGCCTGGGTCATCTCACTCACTGTCCCGGCCTATGCTCTGGGTCTGTTCAGGATCCCGCAGGCCCCCAGTCTTCTCACTCACTCGCTGGGCCTGCGCTCTGGGTCTGTTCAGGATCCCACCAGGCCCTGGGTTGTCTCACTCACTCGCTGGGCCTGCGCTCTGGGTCTATTCAGGATCCCGCATCCAGGGTCATCTCACTCTCTCGCCAGGCCTGCGCTTTGGGTCTGTTCGAGATTTCCTTTGAAAGATTAATCAGTCCTCTATGTTTACTCTCAGTCTTAGGCAAAGTCTCTGGACACAGGTAAAATTCAGACAAACTTTCTGCCAAGCCAAAGTACAAATGATCTGGAATCCAACAACCAATGCAGTCTTTCTTCCCAGTAGAAACCTCCCCAGCCTGGTCTTTACAGGCAGGTTTTCTATCAATCTTCTGGTCTGAGCTCTGACCTGAGTCTTCCCTACAGAACAGCCAAAGTTGTTCCAGTACTTCTCTTATAGGCATATCTCCAAACCTTTCCTATTTCTTCCCATAATCCAGTCCCAAAATCTGGTAATCCACATGGTCAGGTTAGCCATAGCAACAAACCCATTCCTCTGGTACCAAATTCTGTCTTAGTTACTCTTCTCTCATTGCTGGGACAAATACCCAACACTCAAAATGAGGGAAGAAAAGGTTTATTTAGCTCACTGTTACTGGAGGTTTCAAGATACTGGAGAAGAGGCTGGGATGCTGCGGTATCCAGGATGACCCTCTCCACCTGTCTGAGAAAGCACAGGCTAGTTGGACAACTGGACACAAACCATAACACATGGTATGATATTTTCTCCTAGTATTAGAAACTTTAAAAAGTATATTTCCATTGACTTTATATTAGTTCTTCCTTGTCTTTTACACCCCTACCCCCACCCCCACACACATATACATATATATGTAAAAATATGTATATAACCTGACATAAGATTGATACTGTTTTGTAGAAATCTTCAATGACCTTTTAAATGGATTCATCTAATATGATTGTACTTATAGTACAAAATGGTAGTCCCGCATAACTGCCATTTTGAGAGCTCATTATTCTTTATCCAGAACCATGCAGCAATTTCTCTTGCCTTCTTGATTATGATCTTTGTTATTTTCTATATGCTATATCTGGAGGTATTAGGATATTTCGAGTTTATATAACTGGAAAATATTTGACTTTTAGTTTTCAAAGGTGTTTTTGCTAAGGATAAAATTCAGTGAGGACAGATTTTTTCTTTTTCAGTCCTTTGCATAAACAAGTCTACTTTCTTAAAATAAATAAATAAATATGCGAAATATGTGTATCAATCAACATACACATAAGCAAAAATGAAATGTGGAATTACAAATGTCTCATGTACTTTTTCAAACTTGTGCTTAGCTTTTTCCTAATGAACAATTTTAAAAATGAATAAAACTGAAAAAAAAGTGAGTCTGAGGTCAGGATTCAAACTGGGAGGAGATGTCTGGAGCTCCCTGGACAGCTGAGTTTAACAGGCTCTTGGTATCCAGGTACCAGTGAGTGGTCTTCAGTGTGACACTGCTAGAACTTCTTGGAGTTATATACCACTTGTATCAGGCCCTCAAAAATGTTTTCTCTAATTTTTACAGATCACTTCTAGATAAAACAATGGATTGATTGCACATGTCTACATTCAGTTTTTTCTGAAACTTTAAAGTAATAGGAAAGGGTTTTAAATTTTTTTAGGTGATTCATATCATTTTCATTTTATTATATGAAATGCGTATTCCCACATGTAAATTACATCCCAAATATATAAAAAAGTAGAATTCCAGAAATACCGTTTTGCTTCAAAGTCTTCCTGATCTGACTCCCAAAGTATCAAGGGTCAATACTTTGAGAATCTATTCTTTTTTTTTTCCATAATTTTATTGAGTGACAAATAGCAATGAGACAGTTTCAAACCAAATTGGTAGGACAGTTTCAATAATTAACACATTGCATAATTCTTCCTAGTGGTTAATTGCTGTACAAGATGCGGACATGATATCCTATTTACCAACACTATTAGAACAAATAAGGGATTAAAATTTTTTTTTTAAACTTACAACAATGAGGAGAAAAGCAGAGGAGACCAAGAGAAATTTTGAGAGCTGGATACCAGCTGGATAAGAGATAATTGACTTGGCAGACCTGAGAGTGTGGGAAATAAGTAAAAAACCCACCAAAAACAAAACTGAGAAGTAGCTGGAGTTACATTGAAGAACTCCCTGGAAGGTTCCAAATTGGTGTCACTATGGAAGTGGGTGAAGAGACAGCAGCTGATAACAAACAGGAAAATTTGTTGAAAATCTATCTAGGAAGCTCTTAGGGCAGTGAGACTACTGACTCTATTTTGGGCTGGTGGAAACTGGGAGAACTTGAAAATCTATCTAGGAAGCTCTTAGGGCAGTGAGACTACTGACTCTATTTTGGGCTGGTGGAAACTGCCATCAAAGCAAAGGGACAAAGGGCACAGTGGAGAATGATCTAGTAGTGTAAGTGAGAGAGTGTCAGCCAGGCTAAGTCCCTCTAAAGAAAACCCTACTGCTCATTGTTTGCACACTAACTTAGAGCCATCTATGGGCATTTGCAGTTCACACTTTCACAAACAAACAGGACACTAAGATAGCCGTGGATGCCAGGAGGAAGTCTCCAGCATGAACACAACAGATAAGAGAAGATGCACACAGAAATTAATTTGGGAGAAATTATATAGGCACCAGACCACTGAAAATATTTGATATTTTCTGAGCTATGAGAGAGGAAAATGTATCTGTAGAACAAGACCATGATTTCCTATATAACAAAAGTATTGAGGAAGCAAACAAAGATCTGTCATAAGTAAAAATGATATAAAAATTTAAAAAATATGGAAGAGCTGGAAGATAAGTGTGACCAAATTTTCAGAAAATAGAATGACATAAAGAGATGTGACACAGAAAGAAAAGACATAGACATTACTCACGTGGTCAATTCAGAATGCCTAGCACTCAAACTATAGGAACTTTGCAAAAGAGCACAAGAAAAGTTAGAAGAAAACATCATTAAAAAGATAAAACAAACCTCATTCAATTGAAGGATATGAGTTTCCAGACTGAAGAAGTCTGAATCAAAGTGTAAGCCGACATTTTAGGGTGCCCGCAGCAAAACAAATCTTTAAATGCCTTCACAGTAGAGGGGAAAAGGTGGTACAAACAGGTATGAAATCAGGATGGCCCTGACACCTCAACAAGAATTCTAAAAGACATGGGAAAATGCCTTGAACATTCTGAAGAAAACAATGACCTTCACTGTAGAAACTATACCCATCCAAGTGAATACCCATCCTTTGCTGAGGGCAGGGCGAAGACATTTCAGGCATAGTCTCAGTAAGATTATCTCTTCCTCAGAAAATTATGACAGGTGACTAAATCCAGAAAACTAACGTGTGTCTAAATTTAACAAGATGAAGACATCAGACCTAGGAGATTAGCAATACATTTGAGGCTAGCAAAGAGAATTCCTGAGGTAACCGAGTCTATTAAGAGTGCTATAACCAAGTATCAGAAATTGGGCAGCTTATAAATAAACAAAATTTATTTCTCATAGTTCTAAAATAGGAAAGTGCATCCTGATGGTGCTGGCAAAGTTGGCATCTGTCAAAAGCCTGTTTATTAATTCACAGTGTTTTCTTGCTGTGTTCTCACCTGTAATGGAGAAGCACGGATTCTCGGACCTCTTTCAGACAGGCCCTGTTATGGACCACCTAAGACGGCCTCCAAAGCCGCGTGTGCTTGGTTGATGATTGGTTCCTCTGTGCATTGTCACTGGCTTGCTTTTGGGAGGTAGGGTCTGGTGGGAAGAAGTGGTACCTGAGAAGGAGTATCTCCCTCCCTGGCTCATCCCTTCACTCTGTCTGATCCCTGGCCACCGTGACATGAACACATTTCCTCTGCTATTTCTTTCCTCCAGAACCTCCTGTCTCTGACCCAGTCAAGTCTGCACTAAAAACCTGAGCGAAAATAAACCTTTCCTCTTTCCAGTTGCATGTGTCTGGTATTTAGTTCCAGAAAGAAGGAAAGTGACTGAGACGGATCCTAATCCCATTCATGTAGGCAGAGGTTCCCAGGGACAATCACCTCCCCAAAGATCTTACTTCTAAAACCAGTGCAGTAGGGATTAGGAGTTAAGCTTGTGAATGTTGGGGAGACAAAAGCACTCTGCAGTAGGGATAGGAAAGGGAGATTGCAACATGAAAACTGCACTGGGTATACCAAGACTTACAGGTCCACGCTGGAGTAGTTCAGAAGACCATAGGTGAGATTTCATTAAGACAAAATTGATACAACACCTCATGAGAGGATTTAGATAATTGGTGGAGGGCTTAAAGCAGAGAGTGATAATTACTTGAAAACAAAACAAAATAAACAGTTACCCGCTTCAGGGAAACAAAACAAGTATGTTTAAAAGAAAAACATAATTGTTTTAGTCTATAACAAGTTATCATCAACTAGGTGGCTTACAAACAGTAGACTTATTCCACACTGGTCTAGAGGCTAAGAAGTCTGGGATCAAGACACCATAAATCTAGGGTCTGGTGAGAAGCTGCCTGCTGGTCCATAGAGGACTGTCTTTTGACTACGTCTTCACATAGAAGGAAAGGAGTTTGCTCTCCAGAGGACAGCTTATAAGGGCATTAGTGCCATTTTAAGGGCACTGCCCTCATGGCTCAACCTGTCCCAAAGCTCCCACTTTCTAATAGCTTTGAGTTGGAAGTTAGGACTTAATATGTGAATATCAGGAGGAAACAAGTATTCAGTCTGGAGCTTAAATGTACATAGCATTTATATATCCACAATAGTGTCACTGCTCAGTATTACAATAACTAAGATTGAGTATAACTGTTGAGAAGATGAGGGGACAGGAAAGGCACATGGGATAAGAGGTAGGTGGTACCAGTGGGAATTAAAAACAGTAAAATATTAGTCACACAATATGGTAAATTAATAGGTATATATGTAAACATGAAACCATATAATATTTACACCGATATTATAACATAAACATGCTACTGATATTGTATATAATGTATTATTATAACATATGGCTGTCCATGGGAGGGAGAAATTGATGAGAGAAGATAGGAGGGTGGAGTCACTCATTTGAACACCTTGCATTGTGGTATTTCTTGTTTTTTTTTTATTTTATTTTGTCAGAACTGGGGATTGAACTCAGGTTCTTGCACTTGCCAGGGAAGCGCTTATTCCACTGAGCCATCTCCCCAGCTCTATTTCTTGGTTTTTTAAACTATAAACATAATATAATTGATAACCCTTTCTTTAAAATGTTGACATATCAGCCTTAGGTGTAATTATGAGGCCCTCAGTGTGTCAAAAAAGAGGCAGAGGAAGCAGTGGAGCCATGAAGTCAAGTACCAGACCAGTACTGTCCCCCCTCCACCTCTCCAGCAGGATGTCTGGTGAAGGGTAGACTTGGAGAGCACAAGGGCATCATTAAAGCTTCAGGGAAGTGATACGGAGAAGAAAACCACTTGATGAATGAATTTCTGTTGCATTCAAGATTCAACAGCATTGTTGATACTGAAGGAGAAAACCCATAGCTGAATGTGATGGTGCATGACTGTAATTTAAGCTACTTGGGAGGCTGAGGTGGAAGGATCACAATTGAAAGCCAGCCTAAGCAACTTAGCAAGACCTTTCTTGGATGTGATTCAGAAAGAAGTGAAGAAGGAGAAGGAAGAGGTGAAGAAAGAAGAGGAAGAAGGAGAAGAAGAGGAAGTAGAAGAAGGAGTAGGAACAGGAAATGGAGGGCAAGATGGGGGGGGGAGGGAGGAGAAAGAACATTCATGAAGGACCTGTCTCTAAAAGGAACACTACTCTAACATCAATTACAGTCTATGTTCCATAATATGCTATACGCCAGGCTGCCTTGCAATAGTCCACATGGCATAGCTTTTGTTTGTTTTTTTTTTTTAGACAGAGTCTCACTTTGTAATTCAGGATGGTCCTGTATTCACCATGTAGCATAGGCTGGCCTGGAGCTCACAGTGATTCTCCTGCCTCAGCCTCCTGAGTCCTGGGATTACAGGTGTGTGCCAACACATCAGACCACATTGTGTAGCTTGAATACCTGTATGTATATTGATATGCTATATGTAAATCCTCATACCTGTGAGAGATTGCCCAGTCCAGTGGTGCCCCCATCAAGATCTAGTTCATGCCCTCCCCATATGATGACCTATAATTTTTCTCATTGATACAGAGAACTTTTAGTTGTTTATTATGAGCTCAAAGGAGAGTATGTGTATTTTGTGCAAATGTTATTTAAATTCCACCCAACTCTTCTATTTTAGCATAGAATTATTTATGCCAAAGTGTTTACAAGCCACAGGATGGGGATGCACTCTTGGGATACAGGGCAAATCATTTTAGCCAATCATTTCAGCTTGTGCACAAAAAATCATGAAAGTTATAAAGCTTTGAAAACAGCTGCCAAAGGGTTAGGTGCCAATCAAAATTGTAAGCCGGCTGTAGGCTTCCCCATAGGTAAGGTATATGTATGCTGGGTGGGTTGAGGGCAAAGCCCCACTGCCATTTCAACAAGATATTAATTTTTATGAAATGTGGTAATGCTCTAAACTGGGCTTATGAGCATGGGGCTCTATTCCTATTTCGCCCTTGGCTAATCTGGATGGTGGCTGTAGTCCCTTCCAATATAATTCCCTTCCATGGATTTTCTCCCCCACCAAGACCCTTGCAACTCTAGGTCTGCAAACTGTGTCCATTCTATCACTTGAAATCTCACAACTTGTGCTTGGAGACTAAGTGGCTTACTTGAGACCACACAGCTAAGAGGTGAGAAGAAGAGCAGATGCTGTAGCTGAGCCACCACTAGCCTTTTCCTATGGCACCAATAGCCTGCAGAAAATGAATGCAATCATAAGACACATCCCACACTGTTTCTATACTTCGTCATGTTTTATGGAAAGGGCTTGCTGTTACTTAGGCAAAGACATTGTGTGCAGAAGTAGAAACAGGAAGGCTCATTTATTCATTCAATATATACTCACTGAACATGGACATTGGCTGCTATGACTTGCGTATTGTCTTTTGGGTTCATAGTCTAGTGAGACAAACAAAAATAAGTAGTGTGCTGGGGGCCATGACTAAGGAAAGCATAGGCTTCTCCAGATGTTGGATTTCTGGGTTTCTTGGAGCAATCTTGACGAACAACCTACAAGAGATGACACAAAGGGAGGTTGATGCAAGGCCCTTATTGTGACCCACAGCTGCTACAGGGAGTGTCATTTGGGTTTAGCTCCAAGAGGCTCCCAACAGGTGCAATAACATGTGGTCCTGACATGCAGAATTCTTGGACCACTAAGACCAATGAGGCTTCCCTTAACAGAGTCAGTACTTATCAGTCAAGAGAGGCTAGACTGTGCTATGGTAATGAAGAACTCCCAGATACCTGGTTGAATACAGTGGAATTTCTTTCATGTGAATTGACCAGGGCTTTTGTTCATTATAATTACTCAGTGACTCATACTGATGAATGCTCCCTTTCTGCAAATGACATAAGGTAACACACATGATTTTTAAAGAGTGCCACACGTAAACCGTATGCCACACTTCTACTGATATTTCATTGGGAAAAAAAAAGCCAGGGTCCTGTCTAACTTTTTTGTGAGCATGGAAAATATAATCTTATTCTCTATTAGGAAAAAGAGAACTGATTACCCGAGGATATCCCTAAAACTAGCAGTGTTTTACGAGTCTCCAGCAGAGTCCTCTTTATTATTAGGATTTCACACTAACTCTGAGCTCCTTGAGGCTAAGGATTGTCTTTGTGCATCTCTGAATTTATAAGGGTGTAGCATGATATTTGGCCAGGAGTAGTAGACTCCCAATAGAGGCAAATGATTTAGTAAGTGAAAAGACAGAGTCTTTTTTTAAAGGAAACCCTTTCTTACGGTAACCAGAAACATCTATATTACCTTTCATATTTTAAAAGTCAAACTTCAAGACTTAAGTTTCATCCCTATTAGCTCTTCTAACCTAGTTAGAAATATACCCTGAAGGGCTACTCAGGCCTGCCAAGAGGCCCAAACTAAGGTAACTGCTTTTCAAGCTTCACAGATGAATTTTGGGAATATAGCCAGTGCAGTTCCCTTTGTGAAAGTCAAAGGGATAGGCCAGGGGAAAGGCAGACAAGCCACCAAGCAACCTCCAAAGGAAAAAAAAAATCACTACCAGAGAGTGACTCCCAAAGGGCCAGAGGGTCCTGGATTATGCTTTCCCAGACACTGACGCAAGGCAATAGCTGAATCTACTGAGGCTTGAGCTCTAGCTCTGTTTGAAAAGATGGCCTTAGAGAGGCTCCCAGAACGGGATACTTTATTTTCTACGGTGGTACTTTCAATGCTGAGTTTCTTGTCCTGGAGGAGAGGCCACAAAATCAAATAATACAGCTCCAAATTTAGAAGACAGCTAAGGCCTTGGATGACTGCTAAAGCATAGCAGCCACAGCAGCTGCCGGAACTGGATGGGTAACCACTAGGCTGTAAGCTGATGTGCTATTCATTTATCACTGCCCTTCGTGTTCTAACACCTGGCAGTGGTCTCTATCTTTGTCGTGTTGCTGTAGACAAAAGATTAGTGCATGGCTACAGGCATGCATGCAACAAAACTAACACAAGCTGTGGCTTGGAAGAAATAACAGCATCAGCTCAGTGCTGTGTGCAGAGGGTGAATCTGAGCTTGAGGTGCTCAAAAACCAGTTGGGATGTTTTCCTTTGATTGTGGGGGATGGTTGATTGTAAGGCACAGTTGGCATACAGGGGATGTATAATATGCAAATTTTTCTCTACGGGGCATTTGGGACCACCTCAGTGATTGAAAGGTGAGACAACTAATGCTTTGGGTTTCAGCACTCTTCTCAAGAGGTGGTCAATTTTATCATGTGCATTTAAGGTGTGCTGGGATTATTTGGGGTGTAGGTGGACCAAGGTCCATCATAGTACCTAGTGATGTGTATATACTGCAAGGACTTTTTGCTCTTCTTTCAGCTGTTTTTCTCAAGCTACATTTAAAAGTGTCAGGACTCTGCAGCCTGAAGTTGATAGCACATCTCTCCAGGTAGTGTTCCCAAACTTCCTTCCAACAGGGTTTGCTGGGCTGCATGAGCAACTTCGGAGTGGTTGTCTTCCCTTATTCCTGGTATTCACCATATGACTTTGACATTGACTCTTCACAGAACAGCCGCTGGAACCTTTGATTGGTCACCTACAAAACCCTAACTAATGCTACAAAAACAATATTACCTTCCTAACTTTATGAGCCTTCATAGTCTTAGAAAATAGTGTTTCAATTTCTTTTAGAGACAAAAGATAATCTAGTTAAACTGACCTGTTTTGAATGAGTCCCTGAGGATAATAGACACTGTCGTTCAAACTGTCTTATAAATTTGATGCAGTAGTATCTTCTTTATGTTTTCTGAAAGCAGGCAGATAGTAAATATATTGAGTTTTGTCCACCATTTTTGATCCATGTACATTCATTTCCCATTTATTCTTCTCCCCCAATCCTATCCTTCTTCATTTTTGTTCATGGATGACATAGAAACAGTATTTGGGTTTATTAACCCATAGGGTTCTGTTTGTTGATATATGCTTTAGAACAGAAAGTGGAAAAGACAGCCTATTGCTATGCAAGGCACCATGGCAATTGTTAAAGCCCAAGCCAAGAGGGACCACTGTCAGTTTGATTCTGAACTGGGCCTGTTGCACATTTATGTAGGTCAAGGTGGTTTGAAAGGAACTGCTAACCCTGAAGTAGTTCTCCATCAATCTGACAGGAAAAATACAAAATTCTACCAGAGGTATGGTGAAGGTTTATACATCCAACTGTTCCCAGTTAAAAGAAAAAGAGTCTGGGAAGATTAGGACTCCTTCCTCCAGATACTTTCCTAGGTAGAGAAATGAGTTAAGTGTAAAAAAAAGTAAGAGAAATACAAGACAGGTTGGGATGTCTTCTAGACAAGGGCAACAGTGATAAATGTTTCTGTAGGGGAGGAGCTAGGAAAATGCACCAATTACAACTATCTTCACAACCAGATTAAACCTGGAATTCAGTGTCTGGCTGAACACACCGGTTTGGACAATTAGAGAGTAATATAGGTGGGGCCCTGTACAACAGCAAAAATGGTGGAGTCAGTGCTAGGCTAAGTAGACCTGGTATGGTGGTATTATGGCTGACACAATTTGTGTGTGCTATGTGGGGAGAACCACCAGTAGTTCTCATAACCCTCAATTGGGGAACAAGTGAATAATTCAGAGGAAGAACATATGACTTTTCTAGGGCTGCTGCAACAAACTAGGTAGCTCTAAACAGTAGAAAGTTATTACATCTGGAGGATGTAATTCCGAAATTGGGATGGTAATGCGGCCATGGTCTTCCTGCCTCTTTTGGGCTTTTCATTGTAGTGGTGTGTTGGCATCTGCTGAAGCTGGAGACTGATCAAATGTGTGAGAGCAAGACTAGGCCTGAGTGCCTAAGGCAGTCAAGCTACCTCAGTCTTGAGAAGAGTATCCTGCCTGGTCAATGTTGGCTATTAGTCACTAGGCAACCTTGTGTCACGTGATAAGAGCTTTGCAAAGGTATAAATAAACACCCCTGCTGTTGTTCTGGGGGTTGTTTGCCCATCAGGCAACAGGCCACCACCTGACCCAGCTCCTGTCTATCCTTTCCTCATTCCTGCTGCCATTTCTCTCCAGAATACACTGAGGCACCAATGGAATCCCACAGTGGTTAATCACATGGCATACAATGGCTTGGCAGGCGAATCATGTCAATCTCTCCCTCTGTCCTCACATGACATTTTTCCCTTTTTATAGAGACACACTAAAGATTCTGTAGAAATTTGTTCACACTTGGAAAGACTCTATTCCAACATAAGGCCACACAATTCAATCTCTACTTAAGAGGAAGAGCAACATGGATCAAGGAGACTATTGGCCAAAATGTGGATTATCCAGGCTGATGATCCAGTTCGGTCTGTGTGTTTATTGGTCAGTTTTCTTGTCACTGGCACAAGGTATCTGACATGCTCAAGGAAAAAAGTTCTATTTTGACTCAATTGCAGAGATTCCAGTGCATGGTTATCTGGCTTCAGGGCAGGAATATCACAGAGTGGCATAATGGTAGAAAGTTGCTTGTGTCATTGCAGCTGGGCAGCGAGAGAGTTGAGAAGAAAGCCAGAGAGAGCAACGAGTTGGTGGCAGCATCTGCCTTCCTAAACATGCTTCCAGTGGCTTATTTTCTCCAACTGTGTCCTTGTAACAGCCCATTCTGTGAATGAATTCATCAATAGGATTAATCCATTAACAAGGACCCAAAGATTCAATCACCTCTTTAGGCTTCTACCCTGAAAGTTGCTACATTAGAGAATCAAGTTTTGAATACAGAAGTCTTTGGGAGATGTCTCATATTGAAATCATAACAGTATGTTCAGAGGGAACTAAAAATGGTGCACACACAGCAGTCAGCCAAAAGACTGCAGTAGCTCCTGCCTGGCCAGGAGAGGGCATGGAAGTTGTCATCTGCTGAGTCTATCAGTGCCTCCAACAAGAGCCAAAAGACAGCACCGGGGCTGGTGTGTTCCTCTCCTGATCATTGGCTCTACAAAGCTTTTAAAATATTTGGTGTCTTAGCTGTCTCTACTCACTGGGAAGAGACAAGGAAAAGGGCAAGAAAAAAGAAATGATGATCTTTATCCTAAAAAGATGAAATTAGATAGGAAGAGACTTTTAAATCAGAGGATTCTGAATCACTGTCAGCTGGTAAATTTAAATTCTTCCACTCTCTCTCCACCTCCATAATCAGGAATAGAGTCTTGAAAGCAGAAAATAGAATTATCTCCATATATGGCCATACTAGCTGAATCATACTTTGATTCCACTTCATACATTGAACAAATATTTATTACCAATAGGTGCCAGGCACTGGTGTCACTGGGAAAAGGGGGGTAGACAAGCAAGTTCACCTACCCTCAGGGAATCAGCCATCTTCCCAAGCCTTGGGCTCTCATTCCAAGAGCAGTTGAATCACCCACCCACTCTGCCTGTGGGCCTGAGTGACCTCTCCCTCCTCCCATCAGTACTCAGCTTGACCACTCAGAGGCAGTTCATCTTCTCTCCTCTAGTGTTGGGGAACAATTTAGCTCAACTCTGGAGAAAAAAACCCCTACAGATGGCATAGGCAGCTTCCTTCATAACCTGTCGGGTGCTGAGTAGAAGTCTGCTTTTCTTGTCTTTATTCAGAATGCCCTGAAGAAGACAGCTTCCTCCTGTCACTCTAACCACCCTCCTTCCCCCAAAGCCACTTAGATAGTACCACCCACTTAAACCATATCTTTGTGTGCTACTCAAGCTACTTTAGGTTACACTGATGCATGGTGGGACTTTTGGTTCTGCCATCTAAATCTCTCTAACACACAGTCTTCCAAGCCATTCCTGAAGATGTTGCTGCTTGTGAAGTCATCTTGCTGATCCTCTCATGCCACAGTGCTGCTGCTGTGATTCATCACCGGTGCTGCCACTCAAATGCTCTTTCTACAAAAGGCAAATCTGATCATATCCCTCCCTTAAGAAGCATCCAGTGTGTTTGTTTTTAATACCTTCAGTGTAAAATTCTAAGTTTTGAGTATTAGAAACCCATGTGGAGGACTACCTGAGCAACTCTTCTTGAAAGAGGAGTAATTTTCTCCATTTTAGCTGAGACTAACTCTATTTCCTGTATTGATATGTACAGAGCTGGCTAGGACTTCTCTTTATCCTTTCAATTGGCCATAAGCAATATATATTGGTCTAACTGAGGTGCTGATGGTAGTTTTTGAAGGTGGCATGCGTGTTTCCCTGATAACCCACATCTGCTGCTCTTTAATGTGAGCTGGGTCAAGACCAGATGAAGAGCCAGAACTCTGCGCTGCCTGTTGGGATTGAGCCTCAAAATAGAGGCTATGACTTCTTCTTCTTCTTTTTTTTTTTTTTTGGCAGAACCAGGGATTGAACCCAGACCCTTGCACTTGCCAGGCAAGTGCTTATTCTACTGAGCCATCTCCCCAGCCCTGAGGCTATGACTTCTAAGGGTTTGAAAGATTACACATAAGAGCCAAAGCAACAGACCCCTGAAACATTAGATACTATCTCAATAACATATAGCAAATTACTTTCTCTACATATGGCAGAAGTAAATGCAGGCCTCCTACCTAGCTCAGCTAACAGTACTCATCTACTTCCTGCAATTCTCAGTCATTCATCCTCAAGCCACTCCTCCTTCATGACTGAATAAAACTGGGTTTTCCTTTGTTCTGGAAAGCCATCATCATGGCTGGACTTAGGACTCCTTGGCTCCTCATAATTATAAATATGCTTTAGTGTCTTTATTTTTGCTGTGGGTTGCACCAGGAGTGGTAGACTGGAATTAACTTGGTGGGATTCCAATAATGTATCTTTGGGATTATAAATATAAACTTCTTGGACTGAGATGAGGACCAAAAATGGCTCGCTACAAACCCACCCTAGACATGGAGAATTCTTGGAAGTCCTCAATTATATTGAACAGCTTTGAGACTTCAGAGGAGTGTACTTGGCTCACCCTGCCTGCGGTGGCCTGGAATTCCCTATCTATACTCAGTGTCCTTTATTATAATGGGCTGGAGCTGTGCTAAGAACCCTTGGTTCAAGGGTCCCATGGCAACTGAGGCTATTAGAGTGCTCAGCATCCTGAGTGGCCATTGTTCACTAGTGTGTATCTCATGTGACTTCCATTTCTTCTTTTGTTCTTTCAATTAATACTTGTTAAACACCTATAATGTGCCAGGCTTTGAAAATAACAGCATTCTAGCATTTGAGGAGTAATGTTGTAGAGAAAGAGATTCATGATCAACTTAGAATGCTCAATAAACTGTGAGTCTCTTGTGTTAGGGATGGGGCCTGTCAGTGTCTGGATATCTGTGTCCTAAAAAGGTTGGAATGAACATAATGCCTAATGCAATTGTGTCAAAAGGTAGAGTGTTTGAAAGGTGATTAAGTCACAACAGTGGAGTCCTTATGGATAGGCTTAGTGGTCATAAAAGAGGCCCATGTAAGGAGCTCCACACAGCAAGAAATAACTATCTATGAAGCAGAGTGAGCTGTCCCCAGAGGATGAACCTGCTGGCATCTTGACTTGGACTTCCTTCCCTCTAGAACTGTGAGAAATAAATTTCTGCTGTTTGTAGCTTACCCAAGCTAAGCAAGGCTGTTACAGAAGCCCAAAAGCCTGTGAGGAAAAATGAATGAATGAATGAATGGAGCAGAGTACTATGGAAGGGACTTCACACCTGTGCAAAGAAACCATCTCTATTTATGTTTGCTTTATCCAAATTTCTCTCTTTTCCTCAAAATCCTCTTACAGCTTCCCCAGTAGACATTATACTCCCATGAAGGCTTTTACTTCTTCCTTCCTTTGGGTCTCAGCTCAGCATTATCCTTTTCTCTCATTATATTTGCCACCCAGGAGAGCTCTGCATCTTCTATCAAAGCAAACTATTGGCCTTTCTTGGGAAAGGGAAGGCATCCCCCATGGGCCCTCTGTCTTCTGTATGGAGGAGACTGAATATTCCTCATCATCATACATAAGAGTACCTCCACTACTAAGGCAGAACAGCATCAAACTACTTTTGCATAACAGAATCTCATTAATTTCTGTTTTACTGAAAGATTCAGAAGGCAACGATGATGCACACATGTGCTCTGAATGGGCAATCACCAGTACATGTGCATGAGACCAAATAGCTATGTAGAACTGCTCAAAGCAACACAGCGGCACCCTCAGGCCCTGCGAGGAGACACACAGGCCTTGTGAGGGGGGCCTGTCTGAGCCCTCTTCTGTATGCTCACAGACTTCTCTGTAGCCCTGTGGCTTTCTAATCTCCCTCTTCTGCTTCAGATCTGCCCTGAGCCCTCTTAGTTCTTTCCTTTCTGTTTGGGCCTTCATTTCTTGTAATATTTATTCTGAGATATGAGATAGAGCTTACATTTGCTGATATTCATAACTGAGCTCTGCTGCCCACAATTCCCTAAAAGTTAGAAGTGACATTGCCCCAACATAGCATTTTCTTATGGGACCCCTGTTGGGACCCCTATTGCTGTAGTTACCTGTGCAGTGGAAATCTTATACCAAGAGGTAGACAAATATTACATCTTGATTTATTTATTTATTTATTTATTTATTTATTTATTTATTTGGTACAGGATCTCGCTATGCAGCTTGGACTCATAGTGATCCTTCTGT
>NW_004524588.1:3948341-3965911 GCF_000260255.1 Octodon degus
TTATTTATTTATTTATTTGGTACAGGATCTCGCTATGCAGCTTGGACTCATAGTGATCCTTCTGTCTCAGCCTCCCCAGCACTGGGATTACAGTCTCAGTGACTATCTCAGCGCACGTGGGGGTGGGGCAGGTGCAGCATGTGGAACTGGGGATCAAATCCTGGCCCCCATGCTTGCCTAAGCAGATGCTTAGTCTGCTGAGCTATCTCACTGGCCCAGCTTGATGCTTTTAGACGGACCTATAGTTTTTTGCAATACATAAACTAACCGGAAGTATAGCTAAGTAGCACAGTGGTTGCCCAGGATGCCTAACCCAGTGTGCCCTGGGTTCCATATGTGCACATGCATGTAGAGACAAGAAGACAGACTGATGTACAGAGATATAGAAACTTCTGGATATGTCCAGATAAAGATAGCCATTCCGTTTAAAAATGGCCTCTAGCTAAGCTTCGTGTAAGTGCAATGGTCCTGCACGTGTCTTGACTCAGTCAGGCCAGGATGGATTATGCTGTAATAGCAAAAACACCCCAAATCTCAGTGGCTTCTGGTAGTGTAGGCTTCTTTTGACTCATTCTACTTGTCCTCGCTTAGCTTCGTATCATCCTGACTCTAGAGATCAGGCCACCTGAGCAGCGTGCTTGAAGTGCTGCAGTTCTCAGGGCAGAGGAAGAAGGCGGTATGGAGAAGCATGCCAGCTCTCCAAGGCTTCAACATTTTCATTCACATTTCATCAACCAAGGCACCTGCCCAGCCCCGGTGGGTATTCTGGGTGAGAAGCAACAAATATTTTGGTACGGTGTAAACTGTCCTGGCTCCTTCCTCCAACCTGTCAACATTTCTTTCATTGTGACTTGGGTGGGCAGCACTACTGTCCACTCAATCATGTTTCCCCAGGATGCTGCCAGCATTGCTTCCAATTAGCATAGTGAATCATATCGTGCCCCTACCTAAAATTCTTCAGTGCCTGTCCATCACTTATGGGATAAAGCTCAATTCCTTAGGGTGGCCTCCACCACACTTTAATTTCCCTCATCCCATCCTATCAATGCTAAATAACTTAAGGTTACCTTTAAAAATTTCTAATTTCATGGATCTATGCGTATTTTCATGGATCTTCTTATCAAAACTTGGCATACTCCTCATCTTACCAGTGTAGAAAACCTCTCAGGTCTTTCAGTAACTAATACAAATATTACTTATCTTCACTGTTACACCTTGACTCCCACCCTATATTCCCTAAAATGGCCGCCCTGATGACATGGGCAATAGCTTCCTTTGGATCTTTATTGTGTCTTACAGAAGAGCAGCTTTTAAACATATTTTGATTGGGCTCCATTAAAAATACATTTGTGATTACAGCCTGGAATATAAGTGGATACTTATTAACATATATTATATATCTTTCTATATGTATACACACACACACACACACACACACACACACATATATATATATATATATATATATATATATATGAAACAAAGTTATTAGGATGGAATATCTACCTTTATGATATGATAAATTTTATTATTTTCTATTTTGTTCTTGTCCCGAACCAGCGGGTCAGTCAATGAAGGTCACCTGGGGGAGGAGCGGGGAATTGAAGAGGGGACAAAGGACAGGAGATGTGAGAAATGGAGGCAAGACAAAGATTCTGATCAAGCCTCGTTTATTTAGGGGATGTTCTGGGTATACATAGGGGGTGATGGAATGAGGAAGTCTTGGCTCTTGGGGTCAGCAGGTATCTAGGCAACAGGGAAGGTGCAACCCCTGGGGCATAGCACATGATTCACAGGGAATGGGCAAGGTGAGAAGGACCATAAACTTGACTCAGCAGGGGAATAGAATGGATACTGGTTAATGGCCTCCAACAGTTCTAGTTCATTTTTCAAATGCTGCTGGTCCTATCAAATGGGTCCTGTGACTCAGTGTTAGAAATTGTTGACTTGAGCCTTTTACAACTCAGTATATTAATATGGCTTTACTTTTTATACTTCCTTTTTATACTTTTCTGTTGGATAGTTAAGACCAAGATAAAGCAAGACCTGTATAACAAGAAATGTAACTTCTGTATCTGACAAGGTCAGTCAGATCCCCTCAGGATTTACCTTGAAACTCTGTACCATGGTTTGTAGATCCTTTGTCAGTGTCAGCCATGTGGATGAATCATGGCCATTGCTTGACCAATTTGCTCTCTGAGAAAGCCTGAGAGAATGTTTTCTCTTCATGTGACTCTCCTTAGGCACACTCTACATCATCAATCACTTTCCTCTGTGGCCCCATAATCTCCTTGATCAGAGAAACACAACTTCTGACATTGCCAGTCCTATGGATAACCCACTACTATTATGGACTACTGGACTGTATTGGATTATTTTGCTGAATTCATGCACCTAAAGTATTTAAATGGCAATGGGATATCCATCTCTGACAAAACTAAACAAAAAGGGGATACAAATGAAGGACCATTTTGTATCTGTATATACAGAATCGGATAGATATACAGCTACTTTCTCTAAATTCAATGAGAAGAAAGATTTGTACTAATAGTGTTTGGACAGGATTTCATGTCTGCATCTTGTACTATGAATAATCACTATGAAGACAACAATATGCAATGTATTAATTACTGAAACTGCCCTACTAATCAGTTCTGAAACTGTCTCATTGCTATTTGTTTCTCAGTAAAATTAGTAAGAAAAAAATATTAGAATGTGAGCCACAGCTGGAAAAGCACTGCTTTGGGTGAAGAAGCTAGAGGGATGATAAGAGGATGATGTCCTGTGACTCAGTGTCATTATTTGAACTAAGCATACATGCACACCATGTGACAGCACATGTTTTACAAGAGCACATGCAAGAGAGATGTGCTTTAAAATCATTGTCTATGAGGCAGGGAAGGAAATACAAATAGGAAGAGATATAAAGAATAGATGAATAATAAATAAAGGAATCAATAGTAAATTAAAGGAAAGGCCTTACAAGGACAATGATAATAATGTGTAATGACTTTGTACTTACAGTGAAAATGACAGTCAAACAAGAGTTTTCTACTCTAAAAACTTCTGTCATAACACCCATGATATTTTTTTGGTGTGTGTTCTGTAGTTACATGATGACATACGTAGAGTGTGCGTTTATTTTTATTTATTTTGTTTAGCAATATTGTACTCTCTGGATCTGTGGGTGCATGACTTTCAGCAGTTCTAGAAAAATCCTCAGGTATTATGTCTTTTAAAGTTATTTTTTTTCATATTGTCTGTTTTTTTCCTTCTGAGTTTTGATTTATATACATTAAATGTGCTCTTCTGTCTTTGACATTATTTATCCTTTTGCACATTCCACCTTCTTGACCTTTTATGATGTTTTATGAGGAGATTTTTCAGCTCAGTTTGCTAATTTTGTCTTTAAATCTGAATTCTCAACTGTATAAAACATCTTTTGGCCTTCATGCCTTTTTTCAGCCATATTTTTTACATCTGAAGTTTCATTTGGTTCTTTTTTCATGATTGTTTGTTGTAGCATACACAACTTTGTACTTGTAACTTATTTCTATGAACATTTAATAGATAAGTACTCCATACTCAGATTCTGTCATCTCTACATTGGAAGCCTTTGGACTATAAACCTGCTGTTTGTTGTTATAGTTTTAAAGGTAGAGTAATAAACAGGATTTCCTGGGAATGATGTTAGGTTCTCTGAGTTTTGTAGCAATGAAGTAGCAGTGACTAATGAACTCCAGGAGACTCCCAATCAGAAGGGCCCTAACTTCTAGCAGCAGGAACTATTTCACTGCTTGCCTCCTCCAGATATGCTCTGATGAAACTCAATTTCTAAAGAGCTAGTTGGGCCCCACATCTGCAGGCACAAGCATCACTTTGAACGAACGGTGCTTTAACATAACTGCTCGAATCCTGAATCCAAAGCTCTGTAACATTACAGATAATCATTTTCTCCTACTCACCCCATCCCTGCATAAAAAGTAAGAACAGCAATACTTACTGTCCAGATGTATAGCCTGCCTCTCTTTGGGATGTTGAGACCCTGAAGGACTCGGGCACTTGCTACTACTTTTCTGCTATTCTCGGCCAGCATGAGTGGCCCCAGAGAGGCCTGCCTGACCTTTGTTCTGAATGACCCTGATTCTGAGTTCTGGTTGACTTTTGAATGTGTATTCATTTGTGTCTAAGGTAACCAGGAGTATCTGCAGCATTCCTAAAGCCCTAAATCTGGGTTATTTCTTTTTGGTGAGGACCTGTGCCTATTTCTGCTGAAAAACAGTTACTTCCTAATTTGGTGACTATTATCTTTCTTCAAGGATTTGCAAATGTCTCAGGTTTATTGGATTCCTGGTTCAGTATTAGAATCCTGATAGCACAGTGCTGTGAGGATTTGCCTTTAGGGCATCTGCAGCCTTCCATTTGACTCTAACTCTTTTTTGCCCAGAGGCAGCTTACTCTTCTTTCAGGGGCAGTAAGGGTGGTTAGTTTGAAATAGGTCTTGGAGATTTCTTGTTGGTTCAGTGATGCATTATAAAGTGTGTTGTATCCTTGTCACTCCACCTTTAAAACTGTAACAAGTGTATTTTTTGGTAGCGGACAGGTGCTTTCAGGATATTTAATCAGCCACATTGCAGAAGATGAGTCTTTGCACTTATCTCTTTCCTCTTCCTGGACTATGAGCTTTTGCAAAACCTCTGCTAGTCTATCTCTAGCACCTAGCATAATTCCTGGATTATGATAGCATAAAATACTGCTAAAATCCCTTCAAAAAATACTACCAAAGCATCCCTAATCATACAACATAACATGTACTCTTTAGTCTATCTCACTGCAGTCTCAATATATGTTTTCTGAATTTATACTTTTATTAGGGAAAAAGAGGAAAGAATAACTGTGGTTTGTTTCAAGTTCAGGCTACTGCTCCTAACCTGGCATCTACCTTCCCACCCAGGAGCAGTAGATGGTGGTTATTACTATGAAGCTAAAACCTGGTGGAGAACTTTATAACAGAGTTCAATCTGCTTAGGTGCTTGGAAAACCTTGGGCGTGCAATTGGTCTACTTATTTTAAATGTTGATATTACTCACATCGATCACTTTAGGATTCTAGAATCCCCTGCAGCTTTTTAGTTCAGATATCCTGATTTGTCCCGTATTTCATATTCCTCAGAAAGATGAAGATTCCCTGAAAGCAAGTTGCAGGAATTGGCAGGACTCCAAAGCAGTATTACTGCCAGGCTAATAGTGCTTAACGATCACTTAGGCTTATTCATTTGTATTATTAACCCTCTCTGCTTAGTACTGCCTGCAATCAGCTACACAGTGGCAGACAGATGTGTTCCAGATGTGTTCACAAAGCCACCTTGTGGATTTTTCAGTCTAACCAGTCGGGCTGTGAAGACACCTAAGGTGGGGAGAGAGGGGATGGGTTGTGAATGGAAAGACGAAGATGAGGAGAACAGCGAATGAGAACACATTTTTCCAAAGAGAAGTTGCCTAAGCCAGGTCTGTTATTAATTAATGTTGGGTTTGCTGGGAACACGGTGTCCAGACTGTAGTAGGCAGACAACGCACCCCATCTGTGAGTAGCTCTGGCCAGGGGAACTGGTTATAGAAAGAACCCTTCCCTGTGGGTCCCCTCCTGCCTCCTGATGAACACATTCTACCCCTAAAGAGTGGAATGGTTGTGGGTGCCACGGTGACATGAAAGGCTTCTCAGTTGTCTAGGGAGAGGGGGCCAGGCGCATCTGGGGGAGTCACAGTCCTGTCATTGCATGTAGACCTAGAGATGGCTTTTCTAGAATGTGGAAACACAGATCATATCTTTGGATACATTTGCTGCTGGCAAGTCAAAACCACTCTGTACAGTGAAGGTATGTGGGATGGTTGAGCAGGTTCCAAAGCCCAGACTTATACCCTGCTGTGCATCTGACTGAGTGAGGCCTAGACCCCAACCAGACCAGACAGGACTGCGCTACCTTATTACCGCAACCAACTGTGTCTGTGCCTTTCCGGAGCTCCTCTTTCCTCCCTCTGATGGCAGCAGATGGAGAGTGGGAGTGAGCAGGCAGCTCAGGCAGTCCCTGTGCCTGGGTGCTGGACTTTCATAGTAATTAGCATAATAAAAATAACATTGTCACTCACTAGGGAGGGCTGGCCAGGTGTGCATTTAACCCTTGCAGCAACTCTGTCAGCCTTGTCGCACCACTGTTCCCATTTTACAGGTACAGAAACAAGTCCAGAGAGTTAAACCATTTACCAGTCTGGTTACTGAACTACAGGATAACCAGAAATTGCATAGTTTTTCATAAGATGATATAGAAGGAAATATAAAGATGACAATTTCATCAGATTTATTTAATGCTGGAATTGACTGGGTGAAATGACACCCACCGAGCAGTGCTCCGGATAAGTCAGGATGCAAAAAGGTACACGGCCCGCCCGAGTGAAGCTGGGAAATACCATACCGCTGGTTCCAGGTTATCCAGTTGTTACAAAGTTGCACTGTCAGATTTCACACCTAGTTGATTCCTAATTGGACCTTTGCTTCCCTGTTGTACAAAAACTATTCTTGATTCTAACCTTGTTTTTTGTTTCTTTCGTGTGTGTGTGTGTGTGTGTGTGATTGTGGTAGGTGGTCAGAATGTTTAATATAATCTTGCTTTTGCTAGAAATTGTTCAGAATTAAAATATGATTGTATTTTAATGGAAAAGGATTTTTTTTGAAGTTTTCTCTACTTTTTTGTTTTCTACTTTTTTTTTTACTCATTTTAATGAGAAAAAAGATAAAATGGCAGTGAAACAGTTTCAAAACAGGTTAGTAAGATGGTTACAATAATTAATACATTGCATATTATTGTATTCATAGTAGTTATTCAGAGGAGAAGATGCAGACATGATATCTTATCTAAACAATTTAGTACAAACCTTTCTGCTCAATGCACTAAGAGAAAGTAGTTGTATATTTATCCTAACTATATTGTGTGTACATATATTTTTTTCTCACAACAACAAAACAGTCTTTATTTATACTTTTGTGAAGTTAGTAACATGTGACACTAGGTTGCCTGGTGACTAATAGCTGACCTTAACAAACAAAGTTTGTAGATCAAAAATTAGAGAGATAGATGGGCTACAAGGATAGCCAATATTTTGGCCCTAGCCCTTTAAGGTCAGTGAGGACTCAGGACATAAGAGAAACTCTGCTGTGACATTCTGTAACTCAGTGGTGTCCCAAATTTTCTGATCAAGGAGATTATGGGGCCACAGAGGAAAGTGATCGATGACATGTAGTGTGCCTAAGGAGAGTCACCTATACAGAAAAAAATTTTCTTAGGCTTTCACAGAGAGCACATTGGTCAAGCAATGGCCATGACTCATCCAGATGTCTGACACTGACAAAAGATCTCAAGGTGCTGTATATGGTTCCAGGATAAATCTTGAGGGGATTTGAGTGACCTTGTCAGATAATAAGTTACAATTTTAGTTATATTGGTCTTGCTTTAACTTGGTCTTAACCATTCAGCAGAAAAGTGTAGCCACACGCTATAAAAAATTATGCCATATGAATATGCTGAGCTGTAAAAGGCTCAAGTCAACAACTTCTGACAATTGCCAGTTGTGCTGGTAGCCTACTACTATTATGGATTATTGGACTATATTAGGTTATTTTGCTGAATTCAAGTACCTACAATCTTTGGGCTGGCTTCAAGTATGAAAAGGTCCTATAAAGACTTCTTCAAATACAGCTTTGCTAACTGCAGTGGAACACCCATCTCTGAAAAAAAAAAAAAAAAAGGGATATGTTGGGAGCCACGAAGCTAGGAAATTGATCAAACATGTGTAGGTGAGACTAGGCCCAGTGCCTAAGACAAACAAGCTACATCACTCCTGGGAAAAGGAAGTTTTGATCCAAGGATCTGTGGGTTTTTATGTGTGTAAGACCTGGTAGGAAAAAGAGGAGACATATTTATAAATAAGTTTTTTTTTGGTCAGGATTTAGACAGAGAAACAATCCATCTCCCTCTATCTTCTCACTAAATAGCTAGGTTGGCTTGTGGAATTGCTTGCCTTGCCTGGGAGAAAGATAATAGCCCCTGAAAACAGAAGGTTCAAACACAAGAAGGGCTTCAGTGTCAGGACAAACCAGTGTGTGTGTGTGTGTGTGTGTGTGTGTGTGTGTGTGTTTGTGTGTGTGTGTGTTTGTGTGCGTCAGAGACAGAGCCCTTGCCTCAAGGATTACCCTTTAGACTTTGTTTTTCTGGGTGAGATACCTGTTTCCTTCCCATGGAGAAAGCTGAGGAAGGTGTGCCCCAGGGCTACCTTGCCACTGGAAAATCTCTTATATTTGTGACACTCTTCAGAAAAAGTGGGAAGCCTAGAACTGTGGGTCTGGGACATTAGATGGTGGAATTTCTTGAAGCCTTTCCTTGCTCCACTTGCATGGGCTCCAGTGTTCTTCCAACCAGTGAGCCCAAAGCACTTCCAAATACTCGGCCGAGGATGCTCAGTTCCTGTCTACGCCCTATCCCTCAACATGGTCAACACAGAAGACACACTCAATCACTGCTGGAATGAATGAGTAAAATGATTTTTCAGTGAGCAGCAGGGCAGAGATGAAGATACAGAAAGATATTTCTCATCATATTTAATAATATTAGTCTTTTAGTTTTTATCAAGCTCCTTTATATATAGACCTGACTGAAGCACTGCAAGAGAGATTCAAAAACTAAAACAAAAATATGGTTTCTAGTGCTAGAAGATGAAAGCTAACGGAGAAGGCAACTGTTAACCAGGATCTCTTTCCTCTAATCTGCTCAGGTCAGGATTTCTCCATTCTTTAAGACTGTCTTCAAATGATGCCTTTTCTTTGAAACTTGTTACCCCCAAATTTCCTTACCTACTATACTTATTTCTGAATGTGAATTACCCCCCAATTTTGCCTATATGTTTCCTAAAACTTACAGGACTACGTTGAGCATGGCCTTTGCATCATTGTTACACTTATCTGAGAGCCCAATGAGCACCTAGAATATAATGGGATCTCCATGAGTGTTAGATTAATGAACCATAGAATCAGTGAAAATACACATAACAAAGAAAACAGAATTTGAGAATGATACAAAGATGGTGTCATAAGAAGAGGGAAGGAGGGATTTCAGAATGCAGGGAGGGATCTGTGTTTCATGGAAAAGGAATTAATCATGAAGTGGGGATGAGCTACAGCTGGGGGTGAAACACTGGGCCATGTTGGCTCATGTAAGTCAGTGATGTCATCAAGAACAAAACCTTAGCATCAATATTTTAAGAAACTTCAGGTAGGATTTAGGTGTCATCAAGAATGTAGTATAGGCTGGTAAAAAGGATGAAGATTATCTTTCAGCTGCTTTTTGACCTAATAGGGTATGACTATGTTATGGATAGAGCTAGCATCCCAAATGGAAAAAGGCCACTAGGAGAGCAGCGATTTAGCAAGTGAAGAGGGCTATTTCCTGGATGGAGCCATTAAACAGGAATACTAGTGTATAAGAACTGATAAGTGTGGAAAGCTAGTGAGTTGCTCATGAGAAAATCAACTTAAAAGGAGGAAAGGTTTAGTGTGGCTCACGGTTTAAGGGTTTCTGTCCATGGATAGTTGGCTCCAGGGCTGCAACAGGGTAGAACACCATAGCAGGGAGTGTGGAGGGGCAGAGTTGTTCACCTGGGAAGCAAAAAGAAAGAGAGAGAGAGAGAGAGAGAGAGAGAGAGAGAGAGAGAGAGAGAGAGAGAGAGAGCACTCCAGCACCCCTTAGAGGGTGTGCTCCCAATGACCTAACTTTCTTCCACTAGGTTTCACTTCTTAAAGGTCCCACACCTCACAGTACTGTCACAAACTGGCAATCAAGCCTTTCACTTAATGGATTTGGGAGGCATCTAATGTCTAAAACATAACATCTAGCTGTTCAGTTGATATCATAGACTGAAGGGGAGCAGAAAAAACTAAAATGTTCAGAGAGAACTAGCTAGGGAGGGCTTTACCAGCATGGAAAAGAAAGGCTCACTACATTTCATTCTGAGCAATGAGATCCAAGATAAAGTTGACGAGTGGACTCAGACTATAAGAAAGTTGGGAAATTTCTGCTCATGATGGCTTTGAAAGTTGAGTCTTTGAAGCCTTCTTTTCCTATACATAAAGGTCTCAGCACCTCTCACATTAAAACACCACAATTCAAGGCAATGTTTTGTTCAAATACAAAATAAATATCTGTGTGGCAAAAATAAAACAAGAAGTATAAAGTGGGATGAAACTGTGCTGGGACCTGCTGGGTTCTGAGTCCAGAAATAAGCAGAGTCAGCCAGGAGGTTCAGATATTGAAGAAGAACATAGACAAAAGTGGGACCCTCTCCAGGTGAAGGAAGCTTGTTCAGGTCAGGGAGAAACACTACCAACTAAAGGTGGCTAACAAGATGTGGTCTCTCTCTTTCCTGGGACTCTGGAGTACATTCAGGTGGGAGAAGCAGGCAGACCCAAATGGCCACCTAACTTCAAAGTCAGGAATTCCTCAGCTGGAACATGCAATATGGGTTCCAGCCTTCTACTAGGAGCCCTAGGAGGCTGCATGGAAACACCTATAAACAAAATTCCTAAACCAAACAGTGTACAAGGACAAGGCGATGAGAGGGAAAACTACAATTCAGAAACTATGAAGGGAAAGTTATTATAAGAAAAAGAGATAATAAAACCAGCAATTCAGAGATAGATAATCCCAACGAAATGAAAATAGTGTGCTATGGTGTGGGTTGAGTGTGTGTTACCAGGGCTCCTGTGTTGGAGATGTGGTCGAGTGCCTCAGCTGAGAGGCCATGGACCTTTAACAGTGGGTCCTGGTGGGTGATGCTTATGTTGTTGCAATTGGTGTCCTTGAAGGGCTAAAGGGGTTCTTGCTGAACCCTGAATTGGTTCTCAAGACAGAGGGTCATTATTGAGTCAGGAGAGCCCTCGCCAGAACTGGTACTGTGCCATTTGAATTTGCAACCTCCAAAACCATGGACTAAATATGTTCTCTTTTTATATGTACCCAGCCTCAGTTATTCTATTACGGCAACTCAAAATGTACTAATATAGAGAGCAGTTTAAAGAGAACTTTAAGGATTACAGACACAGATTCTTCAGATAAAGGATAGCCATCAACACAGCAAATAAGGGTATAACAAAAAGCAGAAATAAAGCAAGAAAACATGTTTACAGATAATTAGAAATGCTAGAAATAAGAAATAATGACTGAAATGAAAAAATCTGAACAAGATAAATCCCCTTCTGGATTCAAAGGGATAATTAGTGAGAAGATATTTAGTGAGTAGAGCATCCAGATTAGAACAGATAACAATTTTAATGAACAGATGGATGATTTGGATAAGGCATATGCCATATGAGTCCCAGAAGAGCAGAGGTGATAAAAAAGAACTGATATTGATAGAGGCCATTGTAGCTAGGCATGATGGTGCATTCCTATAATCCCAGCACTCGGGGAGGCTGAGGCAGGGAGATCATAAATTCAAACCCATCCTGGGTAACTTAGCTAATTCTGTCTCAGAATAAAAATAAAATGTAGTGGAGATGTAACACAGTATGAAGTCCTGGGTTCAATGTGTAGTATTAGGAGGGGAGGGAAGAGAGAGAGAGAGAGAGAGAGAGAGAGAGAGAGAGAGAGAGAGAGAGAGGAAGGCAGGGGAAGGGAAGGGGAGAGAAAGAAGAAAAGGAGGAGAGAAGATCAGGGAATGGGGAGGAGAAGAGAAAAACAATTTTTACAATTGACTGGAAGTATACAAAATGGACTAAAACAAATCCTTATGCAGACACATTCTTATTTAAAGCACGAACTGTATAAAGGATTATTTTTAGATCTACTGTTTGGATCAGGGTGGGGGTGGTCACAATCACTTCAGAAAGAAAGAAACTCTTACATGGTTAGTAGGTCACTCAGAAACAGTAGAAAGCTTAGTGAAGGATCATAGTCAAAATTCTGACAGAAAATAAGTATCATATGGGTTAAAACATATCTAGGTTTAAAAATACTCAGCATTGAGGAGGGATAAAAGATGAACTGGACTTATGAGCCTCAATGCTCTTTTCTGGCCTGTGACATGCTAGTAGTACTATTGCAGGCGCCTGCCTTAGAATGGTAGTTCTCTGCTAGAGAGAACTCTGCCCCCTAGGAAACATTTGGAAATACCTGGTGACACGTTTTTCCAGTGCTGAGAGATGAATCCAGGGCCTTGCGCAGTTGAGGTAAACAGTCAACCCTTGAGCTACATCCTGCCCTGCAGAAAGTTTTGATTGTTAGGATTTAGGAGGTGCTTCTTACATCTAGGCGGAAGATGCCAGGCCTACTGCTAATAATTTATAAAACACAGCATGCCTCACTACCATAGAGAATGAGGCAAACCAAAATGTGAATAGGGCCATTGTTGAGAAAACTGGAGCTAGAAGAAGGCAAGAAAGAATGTGAGCCCCAAAACAGGAAAGTGGATTAGTCAATAAAATTCTCCATAAATTATTTTTAGAAGCATTGAAAATGTCTTTAAAAAGGATGAAAATAAATTCTAGCCATAAATTTTGAAAAAAAAATTGAAACATGACTGACACAGGAAAGTTCAGCATATTTAAGCCTTACAACTTGATTTTGGAGATAAGTTCTACATTCATAGAGTGGTTTCATAGTCTATGATATAAATATGTCCATTAATTCCCAAAGTCTCCTTCTTAATATAATTAATTATATAATTAATTAATCGAAATATATTTTTTGAACTAAGAAACTCTCTTAGCAAATTTTTAAGTGTGCAAATGGTATTGTTAATTACAGGTACAGAACTATACACTAACATTTAAAATTTGTATTTGAGGTTGCTTTGCCTTTGAAATTATGACTTTAAAAAATTTTTCTAATGTGTTGAAAAAGAGCCTTTAAAGAGTCAACTTTCAGTGCCATTGTGACCAGACACTTAGTATGTTATGTAACTAACTCTTTATACTTTGGTTACTAGTGAGATGATTTCTTAGCAGTTTGTGAGAGCATGGTAGAGTCTCTGTCTTGCTAAAGAGGATATAAATAATACCTTTGGGCTCTAATAAAAATACAGTTAAGTGTATTTGTTAAAATTTTAGGAATAAAAACTAGAAGAGTAGAAATTTAACTTACAATTCCAAATCAGCAAATGAAGAAAAGTATGAGTACAAAAAGTTTTGTTGACTTGACAGATGTCAGGAAGAGAGAAAATGAAGGAAAAAATATGGAAAATAGCAGACATAGAGTAAGATAGAAGTTCAAATACACAGCACATGAAAACAGATTAATCTCACCTTTTATAGGTGTTTAAACAGAAAGTTTCATTGTGATATATGTGAATAAATAGATCAGTGAATACCTCCAAAGATAAAACATATTAAAGTCTCCCCAGGAGTATGGCGAGGCCCCACAGAACAGTGTGGAAGAAACCTGTAGATAGAGCCCTTGTAAAGGAAAGTTTGTTCCTATCCCAGCCCTGCACTGGAGGATCACGGATAACTTGTGTATGCATGTGACCTATATGCAATCTCACTAGGAGTTGTGGTTCCTTGTAAAATCCAAAAGAAGTAATAATGCTTGCTTGATATAGTTAAAACGAGGAAGTTGAATGTACTATGCAAATTTTAACAGGCAGAGGAAGATGTCTGAAAGAAGAGAACAGAGATAGGCTGAGTTGACTACAAATCCTGCCAAGTGAAATGCGGATAATGTTTATGTCTCAAATAGTAGATGTGCAGAAAGAGGAGGTCTTAGGACAGTAGATGTACATTTTCACCCTCTCTTCAATATCCCCCTCAGGACCAAAGGCAGTAAAGCTAATTCTAAGCACTCCATTCCAGAAAGTCTCCCTACTTGCCACTAGAAATGGTAAAAGGCAATAATCCAGGAGAGTTAGCAGGAAACTGGCATTCACCAGGGGCAGCTATATACTGAATGTAGATGGACAGTGAACTTTATCTATATATGTAATGAAAATGCATATGTATCATTGGAAACTATTCCAAGAAACGTTAATTACTATAGAAACCACTTCCCCAAACATTGACCTGACCTGGAAGAATCAGCACAACTATTGTGTTTTGGGGGAAATCGTAGGCATCGTAGCCACAGGCTAATCTAGTGCCCCCAGATTCCTTGGTTTACTGCCAAAATTGGTGAAATATAATCTGGAAATCTGTAATACTTTTCATTTCCCTATGCATCCCAAAGTGATTAGTGTTTAAGGAAATGAAGTCAGAATTTTTCCCATGATAATGAGTCAAGCAGCAGAGAAGAAAAGAAACTGCAAAAGCTGCTGGGGAAATTGAAAAGGGCCTCATGGAAGTTCTCAGCTATCATGAAAGAGATGCTTGGACAGCTAGGAGCCCCGCCACTCCTAATAATAGCAGCAACAAAAACTACAACAAGATTTAGTTTTGGTTATTATGTGGCATGAATTTTGTGAGTGTTTTATATGGAATATCTCATATATTTACATCTTCCAAATCCCTCTGAGATGGTTACTATTATCATACTGAGGAGCTACATAAGAACATGGAGACTCAGTAGTCATAGTCATCAGAGGGGTGATTTGAACTTTGATTTGGGATGCCATCCTAGAGTTTATTGAACTCTTGTCAACCAAGTAAACTCACCACTTTTGCCATGTCCAGTTACTGTCTTGTTAGTTATTTATTATTTGTTTGATTGAATCTTCCCTTTAAAAAAACATTTGATAGTCAGAAAGAGAATAGAAAAACCCACAAAGGAACAAATGAATTAATGGATGCAGACACCTTCACTTCACCAATGAGGTCAAGAAACAGAATTTTCTACTTGGAACCATTTCCACTCACCCTTTCTCAGTTGGAACCCTCTCACACACAAGTTGTCAGTGTGGTTTTGGGAGTGATTTACTTTAGTTTTATCTCTTGTGTTTCTCTATCATTTTATTATTTATTTGTTTACTTATCTATTTGTTTGTTTAACATATTTGGTTGTTACAGGGTCTCATTACGCAGCTCAGACTCTTAGTGATCCTTCTGCTTTCAGCCTCCCTGGCTCTGGGATAACAGGTGTGTGCAACTACTCCCTGACTCTGTGTCTGGCTCAGCCCACCCTGGGGGCCGGGCTGGCACAGAATGTGGTGTCATGGATTGAGAGGTGGTCCCTCTGTTGCCTAAGCTTGCCTAAGCAGTCACTTTAGTCCACTGAGTTATCTCTCTGACCCCTCTCTCTGTCACTTTATTCCCACAATGTGAAACTTTCTATACTATAGTCTTACTCTTTATTTAAAAAATATAATTCTTTAGATAGATGATAGATAGATAGATAGATAGATAGATAGATAGATAGATAGATGACAGAGAGATAGACAGAGACTGGAAATTCACTATATCCCCAGTATGTACGTATGTATGTATGTATGTATGTATGTATGTGTATGTATGTATTTGTTTGAGACAGAGTCTTGAAAAGATACTAAGTTGCATGGCTAGACTTCAACTCGTGTTTCTTCTGCCTTAGCCTTCCAGAATGTTGCAATTATGCATACGTGTCACCAAACCTGGCAAAATATGGTGTCTTTTTAAGATTTTTAAGTTTGCACGTCCTTCCAATCTTGTATTTACTTTTTTGTCATAGATCTGGGCTGTTTGTCTGACAGAATTTCAGTGCAGATTCTGCAGACTATATCTGCTGATTGTATCTTATGGTAGAATTGAACAAGTGTCTCCATCCACTGCATTTCCTCTAAGTTGGCAGCTGTGTGGAGAGGTTCAGTTAGACTCAGTATCACTCCATTTAGCAGAGGTGGTTTTTTCTCTTTCATCAGAAGCAACCATATAGTACCTGTTGACTTCAAAATTTAAATTATTTAATTCAATAGGTGACTAAAAACAATGATATTCTAATTATACTATTTTATTCTGTGCAAATGACCTATCAGTTTCTTCTCATTATCATCATAAACTTGTAGAGCTAGACATATTTGAAAGTTTCATATCTATTACAATTACAATATTTAATGAGGCTTAGAATGTTCTATGTTTGGCCTACAGGAGCCTATTAAATTTGGCTGGGATTCTTCTGCAATGGCCCTGCTGGTGTTTGATGTCTTTTTTGATATCTCAAGTGAAAAATATTCCAATGTTATCTTCTGATACTCTGCAGTAGAGTCTTCCATTTCTCTCAAAGTCCTATATCTATTAGTAAAAAATGATATTTAAAGACTGTAATCTGGGTGTTAGGAAGATTCATTGTGACAACCTTGGTCATAGTTTAAGTGTTAAGAGTTAGGATACTAATGAATAAATAATAAACTAAATATGCACATATTTTAAAATATAACTCAATATGAAATATCAAATTTCATACTATTTCTAACTTTAATCCAAGATTGTAAAAGTTTAGCTTAATCTTTTACATATTCCATTTATATCTTATTTCTTCCACATGAGAATTCTCCTTTCCAAAGACAAAATGAATGTCAGAATTAACAGTTCCCTATGATCTAATTCCTTTTTCTCCCATTACACATGTAACAATGTCAGTTCCATAATGGGTCTGACTACTTTGACTGCTGATAGCTATCAAGTCCCCTTATTCCCTCTTCTTTCTTGCCTCATACCTGGCTAAGCTTCTAAGAATGTACACACTCCATTCCTCATTGCTGAGTGGAAGACTCAAATTTTGCAAGTCCCTAAGCACCCATGGTGTCTGAGCTGAAGTCTCACCATTGGCCACAATAATTCTCAAAGCCAAGCGCCTCTCCTTGCATGGAAACTAGAGCATTTGTTCCACACGATTGGGTTCAGAGTGCCTACCAGTATAGGAACTGGATTCCTACAACAAAGAGAGGGAAGCCTGGCTACTTCTCCAGGTGGCAGGAGACCTTGGCATCATTAATGTCATACTGGTTTTATGTAGATGCAGAATACAAGAGTTGTGGGGCCAGAAAGGCTTCCACCTAAATTTCAGAATGCGGTCTGGGAGGCCAGGCAGTGTGCCTCAGAGAAGGCACTGTACAATATCTGTGAGTGTGAAGCTGAAGGTGCTGTGAAAGCCCAGAAGTTTGGAGAAGCCAGAAACATGGATTGCCTGGTGAAAATTTCAAGGATGGAGGAAAGCTATCCCAAGAGAAAAGCCCTGGGAACTACAACCAGTGGGTAATGTCATCAGGTGGTTCCATCCAAGCCCTTTAGAGTTCATATCTTGCCACAGATTGCCTCATATGCTGGGTATGGAACTATAGGACTTAATATTTCTCCTGATGGATTTTGAATTTGCTTTGGTCCCATTCTTTTATATCTCTCCATTTATATCTTTTGGAATGTAATATGTATCTTGTGCCATTTAATGTCCAAAGAATTTAACTTTCTTTTCATTTGTACAGTGGGTTGCAAATAAAAGATTGCCTTAAATCTCAGGGGAGACTTTGGCCTTAGACTTTTCAGAAATGCTAAATATTTTAGAACTTTGGCAACTTTTATTCATTCATTCATTTATTTATTTTTTTATTGAGAAATAAATATGAATGAGA
>NW_004524588.1:3968969-3975658 GCF_000260255.1 Octodon degus
CATATTTCAGTGGCTGTTATTGGCTTATTGAGAGTTGTTATATCTTCTTGATTCAGTTTTGGTAATTTGTACCTATCTAGAAATCTGTCCATCTCATCTCTGGCTTCTATTCTGTGAGCGTAAAGATTCTCAAAGTAGCTATTGATAATCGTCCGAATTTTTACTGGGTCTGTAGTAGTTATACCCTTTTCATTCTTCATTGCTTATATTTGAATTTTTTCTTTCTTCTTTTTGATGAGGTTGGCTAGGGGTTTATCAATTTTATTGAATCTTTCAAAGAACCAGCTTTTTGATTCGTTAATTTTTTGAGCTGTTTTCTTCATCTCAATTAAATTAATTTCTGCTCTAATCTTTATGATTTCTTCCCATCTTTGGGCTCTGGGTTTGGTTTACTCTTCGTTTTCTAGATGTCGAAGGTGCAGCATTAGGGTGTTTCTTTGTTCCTGTTCTGTTTTCCTAATGTGTGAGTTCACAGCTATGAATTTTCCTCTGAGAACTGCTTTCATTGCATCCCATAAATTACTATAAGTTGTGCTTGAATTTTCATTGAATTGTAGATGTTGTTGAATTTCTTGTTTAATTTCATCTGTAACCCATTGATTGCTGAGTAGGGTGTTGTTTAATTTCAATGTATTTGCTGGGTTTTTCTGATTTCTTTTGTTATTTATTTTCAGTTTCATTGCATTGTGATCAGATAATATGCATGGAATAATTTCTGTTTTCTTGCATATACTTAAGCAAGACCTGTGTACTAGAATGTGATCTATTTTAGAAAATGATCCGTGTGCAGCTGAAAAAAATGTGTATTCAACTGTGGTTGGGTGGAACACTCTGTGTATGTCTACCAAGTCCATTTGTTCCAAGATCTGGTTCAGTTGTGCTACTTCTTTGCTAATTTTTTGTCTAGTTGATCTATCTGTTTGGGATAAGGGGGTGTTAAGGTCTCCTGTTAAAAATGTTGTTTTGGATATTAGATTTTTCATGTCTATTAAAGTTTGTCTTATATAGTTGGGTGCTCCTGTGTTTGGTGCATACATATTTATGATTGTTATTTCTTCCTCTAGAATTTTTCCTCTAACTAGTATATAGTGGCCTTCTTTATTTCGTTTGATCATTCTTGGTTTGAAGTTGAGACTGTCTGAGAATAGGATTGCTACCTCTGCTTTTTTCTGAAGTGCTGGGGCATGTAATATTGTTTTCCATCCTTTGACTTTCAGCCTGTGAGTTTCTTTATGAGTTAAATGTGTTTCTTGTATGCAACATATTGCTGGGTTTTGTTTCCTAATCCACTGTGCCAATCTATTTCTCTTAATTGGTGAATTGAGTCCATTTACATTGATGGTTATTATTGAGATGTGTTGACTTATGATTAACATGTTATTTAAATGCTGTTTTTAAACTTTTTTTTCTCCTGTGTTTAATTGTTTTTCCTGTTTAATGGGTTTCTTCTGTTCTCGTTGGTGGTGTTCTAATCATTTTGGTCCCTCTCTAGAACATCTTTCAGTAGTCTGTGTAGGGTTGGTTTTACCATCATGAAATTCTTTAGTTGTTCTTTGTCATGAAAGTATTTCACTTCTCCATCAAACTTGAAAGAGAGTTTTGCAGGGTATAGTAGTCTGGGCTGGAATTTGTTTTCGTAGAGGACTTGAAGTATTCTGCTCCATTCTCTTCTTGCCTTCATGGTTTGTGAGGAGAAGTCGGCCGTAATTCTGATGGGTTTTCCTTTGAATATGATCTGCTTCTTTTTCTCTAGCAGCTTTCAGTATGATATTCTTTTGTTGGATTTCTGGGATCTTGACTATTATATGTCTCTGTGTGTTTTTAATTGGGTTGAAGTTATTTGGAGTTCTGTATCCTTCGGTTACGTGAGTATCAGATTGTTTCCTCATATTTGGAGAGTTTTCTGCTATTACTTCTGCCCATATTTTTTTAATGTCATTTGTGTTGACTTATTCTTTCTCATTGATGCCTATTAGTCTCACATTGTACATCTTTGCATCATCTTGCAGGTGATGAACTATTTTTTCCTGCATCCTAATTATTTTTAAGAGATCCTTTCTTACCTTTTCACTAGGTGCACCAACATCTTCAAGATCTGAAACTCTATCTTCACTTTCACTCAAATGGTTTTTCAGGCTTGTAATTGAGATTTTAAGGTCCTCTACATTTCTTTGACTCTGCTTCATGTAATCCATTTCTTTTCTGTATTGCTCATTCAAGGAATCCATCATTTTTTAAATTTCCTGTATTTTTTTAATCAATGTCTTCTTTAGAAGCAGTTATTAATTCTTTTACTGCAGAGTTTTTAACAGATTGTGTTTCTCTTTATGTTTCTAAATTTGATTCTTTAGTTCAGGTGCTATGGGTTTAGAAATTTCTTTTTTCTTTTCAGACACTAATTCTGCTTTGAGTTCCTTTAAACCTTTCTGTAGTTGCTTATTCACTTCTGACACTATTAATTCATGTATTTCAGCTAAGCTAGTGTCCACTGCATTTGCTCTGGTTGGGCATTGTGTTTCCTCCATATGTTTCTGCATTTGATTCTTAAGTTCAGCTGCTATAAATTCTGAGTTTTCTTTTTTTTTAATTCCAGAAATTAATTCTGCTCTGAGTTCCTCTATATCTTTCTGCTGTTGTTTATTTACTTCCAACACTATTGATTCATTTATTTCAGCTGAGCTAGTGTCCTCTGCACTTGTTATGGGTGGGCTTGAGACCTGAGATTGCATTTTGCTCCTTGTCCTTATCATTTCGTTTAACACTGAGCTGTGGCCTTTGGTGTAGAGCTTTGGTGCAATTATGTTATCACTTAATGAAATTCAGGTACTGATATACCAAATTCTTTTCATGCAGTTGTGCCTGGCTTGGGTTAGGCTACTGTGCCCAGCTCCTTACTGTTGTTGCCCTTGGAGATAGGCCTGCTGTACACCTCTGGTAAGATGATCTCTTCCTGGATAAGCTGTGTGGATTTGACCCTAGTCTCTCACTGCAGGGACTTTAGCTGCAGGGTTTTACCTCAAGTCTGTATGCTAGGTCTGGACTGGGTCTGCAGGGGTATGAGAAGCAGGGGCAAGAGAGCCCAGAAGCTCTTTCACACACTCACCAGTGTTGTGTTTTGGTGGGTCTGCAGGACTCCCAAGAACGCGGCAGCAGTTCTTACTCAGATGGCAGGCTGCGCTGGGTCTGGTCAGGCGGGGGAGGTCTGGAGAACGAGGGGAAGTGCCTCTCTCACGGCGTGGGCCTGGGCCTAGAGCGGCGGGCTGGTGCAGGACAGAGCAGAAGCTCGCCTCCACACTGGAAGGGCCTGGGTTCGGTCGGATATGGAGGGCCCAAGGTGCGGTGGAAGTTCTGGCAACATTTAGAGATGGACTAATTGCCTTTTACATAAAAGGATGTGCATTACTCCTTGCAGATCCAGGGGTGGAATGCTATGGCTTATATGTAGATGTCCCCTCAAGGCCTGATGCAATCATGAGGGGTGGGCTTTTCAGAGGTGGCTGTATCTAGAGTGTGTGGTTCTGGGATCAAGGATACGTGATTACTAAATCAGTCCACTGATTTAGTTTGGCATAATTCTGGCTGTGCTTACAGTTATGAGTGCTCCTACACCCATCATCGGGAGGCTAGCCTGCACAAAATATAAGGGACAGAAAGAGGACTAACATGCTCTTATCTGTCTGCTTGCAATGAACTATTTTTCCTCTGCCATGCCACTTGCCTGGGAGCCAGCTGACTATGGACTGAAACTTCTATAGAGAGCCCAATAAACTATTTCTCTTTTAACTTTGGGTGTCAAGTGTTATCTCTCAGCAGTGAGAAAAGTAACTGACACACATTCCATCTAAGTTGCTAGAATGGTAGCCATTCCACACCATACGTTTTATTTTTCAGTACTCATTTATTCAAAGTTGTCCAAGTAGTTACATATTCAATACTCTGATCCATGTATAAAAGTTGCTACATCATTTTAGTTGTCTGTTGCTTGTTCTCTAGCAGATGTTCTGGACATATTCATGAGAACAGTATTCTCTGAGTTCTTGCCCTTTGCAGGATTGGCATTCTTCATCCTTGAAGGTCAGTCTTGCTTGTTATAAAATCAGTCATGATTTCTTTATTTGAATGTACTAATGTTTCCATTATCTTCTACTAACCATTTTTTAAAGTTCTGTTTTGAAAAAAAGGTATAATTTCTAAGCAATAAAATTCACTAGTATTTAGTTTCTTGAGCTTATTAAAGGATTAATTTCAGAGTGGCTCTACTGTTGTTACCACCTTCTGTATTGTTTTTGGCAAAGTTATAGACTCAGTTGGCATCCGTTTATTGTTGGTGAGTTTTGTCTGGCATGAAGTGTTGCTGGAAAGAAGTCCTAAGATATTCTATTTTTTATATGTTACTTGCATTTTTGTTATTTCTCAAAATGTTTTTGCTTTTCAAGTCAACTATTTGTATGAATATGTGTTGTTTTTTCTCACTCTGAGTTGATACTTCAAGGTATGAGTTATGCTCTTTCAAAGTTTACTAATTTTTAAATTATCAGAACATTTCCTTGGATAATAATCTTTGGTAATTATGTTCTCTTTGTGTTGGTTTTTTCTTCAGGAATGCCTATTATTATTTTATTTTATTTTATTTAATTTTTTTTGCCTTTTTTTTTCAATCCTGGAGATTGGACCTGGGGTCTTTGCACTGAGTTCCATCCTGACTTTTTTATTTTGAGACAACGTTTTGCTAAGGCACTAAGTTTCCTGGGCTCATATCTTCCTGTCTCAGCCTTCTGGAATGCTGGGGTTATAAGTATGTGCCCCCACCTCCTTCCTGCTCCTTTGCTTATTTTCAATATTTGTTTCTATCAATAGTTTCCTTTTCATTTCCACTAGAATTAAAAACTTTTCCTTCATTTTTCACTTGCTTGCTCTTTTAAGGAATTATCTGTACATTTATTCATCCATGTTTTCTTTCTTCCTTATTCCTTATTTTGAGGTGATTTTTTCATTTTTCTGTATTTTGACACATTTGCTTACATTTGTCTATTACATGTTTGCAGCACATAAGGTTTGCATTCCTTGTGTGGAGCTGGTTCATGCACACAACACACCCGAGTTCCTTTCTCCCTTCTTCCAAGTCTTGATCTCTTTTCCACTTATGAAATGTCTATCTCCATATTTCCTGTTATCTTTTGTTTTCCCTTTACTTATAATTTGTTTTTTTTTCATGTAAGAGAAACTATACGATATTTGAGCTTGTGTGTCTACTTTATTTTACTTAAAATTATGGTCACAAGGTACATCCATTTTCCTATAAATGATTTGTTTGTATTTTTTTCTGTATTCTGTGTACTGTTTCTGAATTTCTTGCAGTTTTGATTTATGCTATCCTTTTATCTTTTAAAACTGCTGCTTAAATGTCTTTCACTGTTGAAATAGAAAGCTATGGTTTTTATTTCTTTTATGTTTCATTTTTTTTCCACTGGGGAGGATATTATTCTGCTCTTGGTTCTTATTTTTGCTTATTATTGTTTTGTGTGGGATTTCCCCTCAGTACATTACTTATGCTCTTAGTTATATGAATTTAATTTCCTTGAAATTTTAGCAAAATGCTGTGCTTGGAACCAGACACATTTCCTAACCTCACTAGGAATTTGTTCTGTGATTTTGAAGTGTGCAGAGGAAAAGCTGCGGTTGGTCGTCTGGGATTTCCCGGGTGTTACCCTCTCTGGTATCTCTCCTTTACCCTTATTTTTCTTAAGCTAGTCAATTCCAGTTCCATTCCAGTTTCTCCTGAGTCTCAGGCCTTCCCTTGGAAGGGGCCCCTGTCTGGTCAGCTTCAAGAGTTTGCAGAACTTAGAATCTGACTTCCCCATTCCCCTCCTGGTCTCCCTGCAGCTTTCTTGGACTCATCCACAGTTTAAGAATATCACTCTCAGTGTCAGTGCCATCCTCAACCCAGCATGCCAAGCTTTCTAATAAGTACCTGTTGGCTATATCACATCATTCACCAATTTTGGGCCTTATTATCAAGTTGCTTTCTTTTAGTGTGATGATTCCAGGCAGATTAAAGAATTGTGCTCTTGCTCTCTACTGATCTTCCAGAATCTTCTACTAATACATTTTTGGAAAAAAATTCATCCTCTCAAGATGAGATTTATATGGAGAACTCACCAATTTTGTGTTTTTTAAATTGTTAGACATATTACTTCAAGGGCTGGCCAAATAGCTCAGCGGATTAAAGCACCTGCAAGTAGGCACAGGGGCTAGGGTTTCGATCCCTGGGCCTGCCGTGCCAGCCCCGCCCACCCCCAGTGCATGCTGAGACAGCAATTGAGACTGGGCATGGTGGTGCATGCCTGTAATCACAGCTCTTGGGAGGTTGTAAACAGGCGGATCACTACTAGAGTCTGCTCTAGTAGCGAGACCCTGAACACCCTGTAGACACTTCCCTAAAATATAAAATCTATATATTTAAAAAAGATATATTACTTCATTAATGCATCATTTTGGATTCAATGGATGTTAATTTTGGTACCCACTAATTGTAGATGATAATATCTTTTTGTCTAATTCAACCAGGTCTTCTTTTTACTAAATTTAGTGTCTTAGTAATTTTACTAAGCTGCTAATTATTTGGAATCAAGTGTTTTAAGGTACCCTATATCTACTAGTTAGGGTTCTCCATTAGAAGAACAGATTTA
>NW_004524588.1:3975793-3981484 GCF_000260255.1 Octodon degus
CACACACACACACACACACACAGTGTTTCACAAGATATGCTTACAATGGCTGCCTGAAGAGTCAGGTATGGAAGGATACAGGAGGCCCATCTGTATGCTAGAGGGCTCGATGGTCCGGGGAAGTGTGGAGCACGTGGAGCTCAGCACAGAGTCCTATGTGAGGCTGTATTACAAAGCTAGAGGATCTGATTTGGAAGACTGAAGAATCTAGTATCCCAGAGACACATATCAGCAGTGATGGTTAAGACAGGAGTTTCTTCAAAGAAGGGGAAGCAGGATGTTTTCTGTCCCTTTCTAGCCTATCAAGGCTATATGTCTATCAGATGGTGCCACCCGTACCCAGGACAGGAATCCCTTTTTCAGTTAGTGCACCACCCAAACACACCCAGAGTGTGCTCAGCCCAACTGGCTAGGATTTTCTTGTTCAAGTTTACCCCATAGTTAACTTCTCACTATCGGTTCTTTCATGATTTCTTATTGAATCTCTCGAATTCCTTTTTATTCTAGTTTTAAAAATTTTATTCTGCTCTACTGTCTTGTTTTTCTACCTTGAGACCTTTATTATATATATGTTCTTTTTCTTTATTTTTAGCTGAAAAAGTCTGTTTAATGTATATTCTTTATTGTTGGTCAATTTATTATTAATTTAAATAATTCTTAACTTATGTTTTTCATACTTTGCTTAATGATAACCTTGGAAAAATTTAACCAGCATTATTGGTTTCTGTAATGCTACTGAGATGCAAGAATCACGTATCTAGCATGCAGGAAAGTCTCAAAAGAACTATTTCAAGATGAGCATTATATTGTACTGTGATCTTATTATATTCAATTCTTAACAAATATCAGTATTTGTCCACACTTGTTCTCCCTCTATCTTCAGAACAATATGTCCTACAAACCTTGTTGTATGCTTAAAATTACATGTATTTCTATTGTATATAAGTACTATAGTTGTTCCTGGACAAACACACACACACACACACACACACACACACACACACACACACACACTTACTGTCTTTTCTATTTTAACTGAACTCCACATTTTTTTGTAGTTTCAAAAGTAATAAATTTTAAATGTATCAAAACTAACACAAATTCCCTTATCCTTCTTTGCAATTTCACAGAAAAAAGATTTGTTCTTAGAATACATCTTAACAAACTCAGCATATAGCCTTTTATTTTTTTTATTAAGCCCAGAACCTTCATCTTTTCTTTTCTTTCTTTCTTTTGTACTTTTAAGGTTTTTTAAAAAAATTCTCCAGATATACATTTTTCTACTGATTTTTCATAAAGGCATTCATCCCTTTGGGCTGGAACCACCATCTTCTAGTAATTTGCCAAAATGACTAACACAAAGGGCAAGAGGAGAGGAACCCGATATATGTTTTCCAGGCCTTTTAGGAAACATGGGGTTGTTCTTTTGGCCACATACATGTGAATCTACAAAAAGGGTGATGTTGTAGACATCAAGGGAATGGGTACTGTGTAAAAAGGAATCACTCATAAATGTTATCATGGCAAAATGAGAAGAATCTACAATAGCATGTAACCCAGCATGCTGTTGGTATTGTTGTAAACAAGGAAGTTAAGGACAAGATACTTGCCAAGAGGATTAATGTGCATATTGAGCATATTAAACACTCAAAAAGTCGTGATAGCTTCCTGAAACATGTCAAAGAAAATGATCAGAAAAAGAAGGAAGCCAAAGAAAAAGGTACCTGGGTTCAACTGAAGCGTCAGCCTGCCCCTCCCAAGAAGTACACTTTGTGAGGACCAATGGAAAGGAACCTGAGTTGTTGGAACCCATTCTCTATGAATTCATGGTGAAAACTGGGGATGTTGCTCTGCCATTCAGTACTTAATTGACAGCATAAGTGTTCTAGGTCCTGTGTAAAAATAAAGTCATCCTGTGTTGTAAGGGTGGTTTTCTTAGTTGAACAGATATGTGGTGCCTTCTTACCTCAGAAATATTTGCAGCAGATTTTCACTGTATTAGTAATTGTGTCTAGTCTTTACTCTTCAATGTTTTTCTTGCTGAAAGATATTGCTGAGGCATTGTGCAGATGTATATCCAAATATTCAAATATTTATAAAATATTTATATTGGCTTGAAGATGTTGTAAATTATTATGGGGAAAAGATGATCAAAATAAATGGAAGTCACTTTAGAAACAAATGCAAGTCCATTTCAGTTAAATAAATTGCTTAAAGAAAAAAAAAAGAAAGACACTTATTTTTTTTAATTGATTTTTTTCACAACAAAATGGTCCTTTAATCATACTTTTGCAAAGTTAGTAACATGTGACACAAGGTCTCCTAGTGACTAATAGCTGCCTTTAACCAGATAGCGTGTTTACCTCAGGACTGAGGCAGCTTGTTTGCTTTAGGCACTGAGGCCTAGTCCCGCCTACGCACATTTGATCGATTTCCTAGTTTCAATGGTATATATACATTCAATTTTTCTTTATCTTCTTTTTTACTTTAAAGAGAAAAAATAAAAAGAACAATAAAACAAAATTCAAAACAGGTTAAAGAGAGTTACAATCTTACCTTCTATATATTACTTTCGCTATAATACTTTTTTTTATCACATTCTTTGTTTTCTTTTCATTCCTTTGATTTTTAATTTCCCTTTTTATTTTAATTTAATGTATTTTTAATAAAATCTATTTCCTCAGGGTGCTTTATAATCTAGTTTTTAATTCTGAGATGATTTTATTTTTTTCTTCAGTTGTTTTCCTCAGTTCAACCAATTCTTATTTTATGCTTTTAAAACAGTTTTGCTCTATTTCTGTTGTGAGTTTCTAAATCTTTGGTTGAAGGATATCTTTCTTCTCCAAATGCTGCTTTCATGCTATTTAATTTATGTTGGAACATTGTGTTATGGTTTTCCTCTAGCATGTGTATTATTTCAGGGCAGATTTTTAATTACTTGAGAAGTTTTGATTATCACTGTATTCCTTTAGCTGGGTATTTTTCATTATTTTCTATTTGTCTTAAAATGCTTTTCAGCTTTTCTGGAGAAGCAGTAGCAGCAGTTCCTGTGAATGAGTGAGAAGGGCCAGATGACTGTATGTCTTTTCAATTTTGTACAGTGAGGAGTATTTTGCTTAACAAAAGGCTTCTGTTTGACCACAAGTAGGCTCCTGGTTTTTGGACGGCTGTCTGTCACTTCCGTATGTTTCTTTATGTTTAATGACTTGTTTACTGTTTTCCTTTTACCCCTAGAAAACACTACATACAAAGAGAAAAAAAGGAAAAAGAAACAAAATGCAATGATAAGTAGAAATTAAAATCTCAGTATAAAGAAATATAAACATGAGTATAAAGAATTGTTAACTAGTGGTAGGTAGTTGACTGAGATGTGAAGAAAACTCTAAGGAAGTAATATGCTCGGAAATTACCTATTACTTTCAGATTGAGGAAAAATGGTAACAAGGGAAGGGAGGACCTAAATGAACACAAGAGTCAGGCCTCTCCTACAGGAACAAACAGTCTGCACTGACAGAACTTGCTAGCAGACGTGAGCTAAGTCATGCTGTCTTGCTGAATCTGCGGCTGGAGTTGCCCAAAACCCACTGCCAAGTGAGCTGAGCAGGGCCTGAGCATGCAGCTGGAGATATCAAGAGAGATAAGCAAGTGCTACTGCCACACCCTGATTGGCTCTGTGTTCTGGGGCCTGCTTTACTGGAAGCCCCATGGGTTTGGCCTTTTATCTGAGGCTATGTCATAATGCCAACACCTTTGATTTCATAATAACCACTTTTATTTTTCAACCCTGTAATTTTCCTTTAAATTTTGCTTGCAAACTGCTTAGTATTATTCTGACATGATTTCCTTCCTGCAGTACCTTATTGAATGTAGCTAATAGCAACCAGTGTACACGTTCAAAATCTTCTTAAAAATGTCTTCGTCCTTCATGAAATATTAGGCATGTTTCCTGTCTTCTAAGATATCGAAGATGATTGTTTACCAAATAATTTGTCACTGCAAGATAAAGATCACTATTTCTCATCCTTATCTAACAGTTGCCTCATTGTCTACTTTCTAATCCCGATGCTAATATCAAATATTATATTTGTTTGTTAAAGCAGTAGCTTACTCCTAGTTCCAATTTCTGCATTTGTAGTCTATTGTTTCAAAACAAACAACCTTAAAACTCAACAGCATAAAACAATTTCACTTATGCTTTTGCAATTTGACTGAGATTCAACAGATCTAGGCTGGGTTCATATACTTGCTTAAAAGGTGCAAGTTGTATGCACGTCTTTTTCAAATGTCTCTATAGCTCTTTTTAATGATCAACACTAAGTAAGTTACACTCTTCTCATGGTCAAAGACAGGAGTGCAACAGATCAAATCCTCCTATTCAAGTACACTCTCAGCTTCCACCTGCATCAGTCCCAATACCCCTTTGCCAAGAGTGGTTCTTATTACCACACTCAGAAGGAATGGTGGTGGAGGACATTATTAGATGGGAGGATGAGAGTGAATACTTGAGAAGCAGTAATCAAATCATCTGATTTATTACAATTTCACTCCTGGTTATGCCCCTGTAGGCTAGGATTTTTTCTATATTTGTTTCATTTGTCTATTTGGTTTCTGGAAGGGATAGGAGAACCTTAGATTCATGTTGCTGCCATTATACTATAGTAACCCAAAGATCTTCTGTCTAAATAAACATAAAATTTTTTTATGTAGTCTTTAGTAGCAATATCCACACAATAAGGATTTAATGTGTTAGATATATTTTCTTGACATGCTTAGCTTTAAACATAAAATTATTGAGTCCTAGCCCAGGTCCAGTGAGTGTGTGGGAGAGCTTCCTGCTACCCTGTACCAGCGGGACTTATTACTGGTCCCAGCCCAGGCGCAGCGGGGGCGAGACCATCTTCAACCCCTTGGGAAGCCCCCAACCACTCCGAGCACCTCCCCCACTCCGCCTGCCTGAGTAGGAATTTCTGCCGCGTTCCAGGAACCCCCAGACCCAGACCTAGCCCAGGTCCGGTGAGTGTGTGGGAGAGCTTCCTGCTACCTTTCACCGGCGGGACCTATTACTGGTCCCAGCCAAGGTACAGTGGGGGTAAGACCATCTTCCACTCCCTTGGGATGCCCCCAACCACTCTGAGCACCTCCCCCACACCACCCGCCGAGTAGGAATTTCTGCTGCATTCTGGGAACCCCCAGATCCAGTCCTAGCCCAGGTCCCATGAGTCTGTGGGAGAGCTGCCTCTACCCCCTACTCCATCTTGTCCCCTCCAGACTCAGCTCAGGCCTGGCATACAGGCCTGGGGTGAAACCCTTCAGCTGCAATCCCTGCAGAGAGGGTAGAGGATAGAACCACCCAGCTAGTCCAGGAGCAGAAAATCTTGCTAGAGGGGCACAACAGGTTCACCCTCAAGGGCAGCAGCAGGAAGGAGCTGGGCCCAGCAGCCAGACTCAAGCCAGGCACAACTGGATAAATCCAAACTTTGTAGATCTGCACCTGATCTTCAGTATGTGCTAAGGTTATAACTACAACGAAGATCTACAACAAAGGTCAGAAGACAGTGCTACACAAAATGACGAGAGGGAACAAAATGCAACCTCAGAACCCAAGCCCACACATAACAAGTGCAGAGGACACTAACACAGAACAAATTGGGAATCATGCAGCTGAAAGCAATGAATCAACGGCTTCTGAAA
>NW_004524588.1:3987199-4021765 GCF_000260255.1 Octodon degus
CTGGACTCTTTTAGAATATTTTGCTGAGTTTACACACCTATAATATTCAAATAACGGAACTTAACAAAAAAAGGGGATACAGACAATTGTATCTGTGTATCCAAAGTGGTTTGGATAGATATACAGTTACATTCTCTTAATGAATGAAATGATTTGTTCTAATGGTGTTTGCAAATAGGATATCAAGTCCACATCTTGTACAGCAGTTAACCACTAGGAAGAATGTGTGCAATGTGTTAGTTATTGAAACTGTCCTACCGATTTGATTTGCAAGTGTCTTATTGCTATTTGTTTATCAATAAAAGTATGGGGAAAAATGAGAAGAATGATTTTTACTAATAGTGTTTGGACAGGATATCATGTCTGCATTTTGTACTATGAATAACTACTAGGAAGACAATAATATGCAAGGTATTTATTATTCTAACTGCCCTACTAACCTGTTTTGAAACTGTCTCATTCTTATTCCTACCTCAATAAAATAATTTTAAAAAAGAAAAAAACATAAAATTATTAAACTTTTAGGAAAACTTTCCCCCTTACTATGTACAGCTGTCTGGTTTACCAACTGGGATATATGTATAATACTTTTTCATAAACATTGCATTACTTTGGAAGATTCTGTAACCTTCTGAGATAGGTGACTTTTGTTCTTTCCATCTAAATAAATTTCATTCCATTCAGTAAATGTTTCTTCATCCTACAGGTCATAGTAACCTGTGTAGAGGTTTGATTCTATCAGAAGTAATAACCAACATTACATAGCACTTATTGTGGCTTGCAGGAATTCTAAGAACTTTAAATATTAGCTAAGTTAAAAAAAATAAAAATAAATAAATAAATATTAGCTAAGTTAATCCTCAGAACAAACTTCTCACATGAGTAGTACTATTGTCTCCATTTGACACAGAAGGTAAGGGTGACACAGAACATAAACAACTTGCCATAATCACTTAGTAAAAGGCTAAAGCAGGACTCAGACCAAGTTGTAGTTCCTAGGTCTATGTTTCTAATTAATCTGTTACTCTACATTCAATTACATGTATTCAGGAATTTCTGAGTGACTAGATGAACTGAATTAATTGCATGGTCTCTTAAGCTATTTCATGCTGCTGTCTAATAACAAATGCAACTATGACCGAGTTATGAAGGACATTTATTTCTCTGAGAGTCCAAGGTCAAGGCTGTATCTGACTCAGTCTCTGGCCTTGAACTCACAAAGATCTTCTTACCTCAGCCTCCTGAGTGCTGGGATTATAGGCATGTGCCACCATGCCTGGCATAAATGATACCAAATATTGACCTGTAAGTTTCAACTCCTAAATTTTGGAGGGAATGCCTTTGAACCACAACATATGATTAAACAGCAAAAGCCAGTTGGAGTTTCATTCTCCTAAATGATGTTTAAGAATAAGATTCTTTACAGGATGGCCCACTGCTCTGAAGTGTGAAGATCTGTTTGTTGCAGAGGTGAAAACCTCCAACCAGTTACCCAAACAGTGCTCTCCCTAGGAAGAAAGAAGTACAATGTGCTGTTTATTTTGTACTTTGCGTGCAGGTCAGTATGAACTCACCACAAGATAGAAGCAAACACCTTTCTTCTCTCTTCCTAACTGCACTTCGTGCTGAACCCCTATCAGCTCCTCCACGGAGACTGTGGGGGCCCCTGTATGGGTTAAGAGCTTCAGGCGGAATCCTGAGGCCCCTGTAAGAACAGATGAGCTGCTTTCTTTTTCCTGTCTTCCCTAAGGCAAATATTAGCTCAGTTGGCTCCTAGAATTTATTTGTGCTTAAGATAAATTAACTAGAACCAAAGAGCCTTTCCCAGGTGTTGGTATCAGGCTAGAATGCCCTAAAGACAGTAACCCATTTCAATTTCAATATTACCGCTTGTCAGGCCACAGGATGGGAGCCCATAACATTTGGTGTGCTATTTGGGCCAAGTGCCTTGCAGGCTTCGGAGCTGAGGGCCCTTCACACTTTGAGGCTTTAATATAGATTTCTCTGCCCACTCACCTGTACATAATTGTGAGGGGCACCAGAGCAAGAAAGAATAATGTGACCTTCCAGGGCTAAGAAAACAGTCCTCTCCTCTATGAATTTGGAGGTTGAGTGATGATGCAAATTAGGTTTTAGATTATTCTTTAGGGTGAGGTATTTGAGACCTCAAGTTACCTTGGTAACATTTTATCATTATTTCCCAATACCCAGTAAGAGCAGCATCCTCTCTCCTTAATTAAGGATTTCTAAAGTCCCTGAAATAAAATTATATTTTATGCTCTCATCTTGTACCCCAACTCTGTACTCCTCTCCTCTCAGTGTAGATCATGATCAAAGGCATATCTTAGTCTAAGCACAAAGCAAGCCAAATAACGTATTTCACACCCATTTAATGTATATTCATTGAGCATCTATTAAATATTTTAGGAATTTTAATGGCGCCTTTCATGGTAAATCTTGGAGAGCAGGTGAACCAGGAAACAGCAGGACTGCATTTCAGATTCAGGCCTGGGACCTAGGTAAACTGATCTCTCTGTTAGTCCACCCGTAGATTGGTGAATATAATGCTAGACTGTGGATTTTAGAAGAAGTCCCATGATGAACTGTATGTAGCACAGCACATTTCACTTACTAGACACTTAACAAAACTTCTGGTATACTATGCCAGTACCATGCCCTTTCTTTCTTTTTTCTTTCTCCTCCCCAGGTACAGAGATCATAAAAATAGCTAAGAAATAATCTTTGTTCTTGAGGGACAAGTCCGATGGACAAGTAGGCTTGTAAAGGGATGACCTCTAATAAAATGTGGAAAGCCTACAGATAAGTATGAACAATTTGCTGTGAGAGTCTAGATGAGGAAACAACTGATTTTCTAATGAAAATAAAAACCAGAGTGACAGCTCTGCTTCTTATCTTAAAGATGAGAAATCTGAGGTCAGAGGTATCGCATGACTGGCCTGCAGCACAATTGTGGCTGAGAACAGAGCTGCTTTATGATTATTACCCAGCTTGCTACTTGATGCATGTGCCATATAGAGTACAGGATGATGAGCATCGACACAGGGAAGGATGGATTTCATGTCAAATAGGAAACCACGATGCTGCAACTGGAGCAGATGAGGAGGAAGTAGAAGAGAGTTGTGGAGCTGAGAGAATCACGAAATAACTTGTGTTGGCAAAGCCTGCAATGTCATTGGGAACTTGAGTATATTTCATGATCTGGCAAGACCCTGGGCCTTTCAAAAAGTTGCTTTACTGTCCCCAGAACAACATTTTAAGAGTGAATTCCACAAGACAGTTGGCTCTAAGGAAGGGAAGAGTTGAGGAGAAGAACTAGGAACAGAAACAGGTATATCCTTAACAATGCAAACCATCAGGAGGGGCATGAGTTTAGCAGTGAGAGGGAGCTGCGGTGAGAAATAAAACCATATGTATGTCTGGCGTGGGAGCTTCGTTTCACTGTGGTGCAAATTAAGTCTTTAGATTCTGCTGCTCTTTAGCAAGTGTGTAAGGATTATCTATGCCTAAGGAATTGTCTTCAGAGGCCCTAACCAGGACCTAACATTTCTCTCCCACCCCCTTCTCCTGCTCAGGAAGAGCTGAGGAAAGGAAGAGAGAGAGAGAGAGAGAGAGAGAGAGAGAGAGAGAGAGAGAGAGAGAGAGAGAGAGAGAGACTGTGTGTGTGTGTGTGTGTGTGTGCGCGTGTGTGATGGGGTGATCCATGGATTTGCTTTCACAATGTTGCAGGTGGCTTCAAGATTAGCCTGCAAAATTAAGGAGGTGTTTATTTGGATCCTCTCCATTCTGCCAGTATTTCAGTTGCATTGAGTGTTTTAAATTCCAACGAAAAGAGAAGAAGCAGCCTAATTCTTTGAGTGTTGGAAATGAAAGGGAGAAACAATAATAATCACTCAATTTGCTCCCAATCTCCTACCTTTGGTTTTACTGTTATAGGCCATTTATATTTCAGGTGTCCTAAGAAAGGCATATTCTATTCTTTTGTTTTATAGTGAAAATGATTGAAATTGAGTCCAGCCCGAAAGCCACAGAGAACAAAGATGTTCAGCCTGGGATCCTAACTCCATAGCTGCAGTGCAGCTTTCTTGGGGTGGTTTTGTTCCTTCTGATTCATTTCCGAATCAGTGAGCAGTAGACACTCTCATCAGAATGGGGGGCCTTTATGTTTCTAAGGCCTCTCTATTCTTCATACTAGAGTTTAAGGTACAGTCTCACTTAAGAAGTTAGTTTTTAAGTAATAGCAGAAATGAAAAATATGTACTTGGGTAGGTTCTGTTGACTCTTGCAAGGTTGTTTCTCAGTCTTTGCATATTTTATGACAAAGCTTCCTGATTCTTGGAATCTTAAATACAGTATTAATAGGATTTGTTTCCTTTCTTTTAAAGAAAATACAACAGAATCCTTTAGGGAAAATGTCCAATATTTAAGCTAATGTCTACTTTACAATTTCTCATCTTCCAAGGCTACATAATTACAAGGAGAACTTTAAGAAATCCCTGATGTATACATTTGTTCTTTCAGCTTAAATTCTCTTCCTCAGCAAAAAGGCAGGGGAGGCAGGGCTGCCTGCCTTCAGCACCTTCTCTTCTGAGTCCAACTACTTTAGGACAAGCTGTCCTCAGCTTTGTAAATTCCCTGCTTGCCTCTCACTAAGCTGCTCCTGTAGTCCCTGACTGTCTTATAGAAAAATACATCAGGGCTCTGTGCTTTTGAAATTCCAAACTTCTTCAGAAACTCACAGGACAGAGGCTGAAAAATTCCTATGTTCTGCTTTTCTTGGTGCTAGCAAACATGACAAGTGAAAATGGGAAGCTTTCAGCTCGTCTTCAAATTCCTAGGAGGCCAGCAGCCTGTGGTGTCTATGCAGATTGTAGATGTGCCCGAGGAGTTTGCACATCGAATGTGTCACCATTTCAGAAAAACCAGAACAGGTAGGAAAAGGGAGCACAATATATGCAAAAAGAAGATGTAGGGATGCAGGACGGTGATTGTGTCACTGACAACTTAAGCGAGACACTTAGCCTGAATGGAGCATGACTTGTTCAGCTGAAGGGCAGAGGGGAAATCCTTACCTGACTGCCCACCCTGCAAATGTATGCTGGAGACATAAAACATGTTTTGAAACAGTAAAAAAAAAATAGTGTTTTAAAGCCGGTTAATGGTGAATTATAGAGGGAGGCTTTTGGGAATTCTTTTTGCTCAGTATAAATGACAGAAATTCAGTGTGATTCATAGAGCTAACACCTGTCACATGTGGTCTGCTGGCATTGGTGCCACACATCTTCTTTTATTTTATTTTCTGCTCTCCCCTTGTCAATTACACTCCTCAGTCTGATTGCTAAAGAGCCTCTTTCTCCTCCTAGCAGTTTTTTTTGGGTGGATATTGTTGCTCTCTGGCAGCCCCAAAGTGAGAGCTTGTGCAATCGAGTGAAAGGTGTCCAAGAGCGCTCAGCCTGTCCCAGGGACTGCTCCCTCATTCCCACAGCTGTGGCTAGAAAAGAAGCCAGAGGCGGTACTTTCGTGAGACCTGGGTGTCACTTGAGTATCCAGAAAAATCATAAAAAAACAATAAAGGTAAAGGGAGAAGAACACAACAGCAACACATCATTTGCATCAGGCAAAAGGGGGTTTTCTGAGAAGACATCACTCCTTGATTACACTGAGAAAGATGTGAAACCAGTGTGAAATGGCACTAAGGAGCCAGAGGCATGGCCTGGCACAGCAGCACCTGCCTGGAATCCCAGATAGAGATGAGGTGAGAAGCAAGAGTCTGAGGCAAGAAGATTGCAAGTTTAAGGTCAGTTATCTCAAAATAAAAAACAAAGCAGGCAGAGGATGTAGATTAGTATTCTGTAACATCAATTGCTAGTACTCCTAACCCCTGAGAAAAGAAAGAAAGAAGAAGAGGTGGAGCTTCATTGTGTGCTTCCTTATTTTCGTTGTTACTAAAGTCAATGGCCCTTGGATGGGTGGAGGTCGCACCTCCGCAGCAAGGGTCAGCCCAGCTGACAGAGGCCAGCGTTCTGACCTGACCATCTAGTGTCTGGATGAGCTGTTGTCAGAAATGCTCAATGCTCAGCTTCCTCATCTGGAAAACAAGGGGCTGAAACTAGATCTGTGGCGTCCAGCTCTTCCGATAGGAGCAGAAGGTTGTTTCAATTTGCCTGCATTTCCACTGCTTATGTTTGCCTGCATGACCTTTGTCTCCGCAGGGCTCCCAGCCACCTACTACAGTAGGACGACTCATTCTAGCCCTGTGTGTCCATCTGGTAGAATCAGGCCAGAGACTGGCAGACTAGGTCATCACCTGAATTGTGTGACTGAGGGCACATGTGTGTTTGAGTGAGAGACATAAATGGATTCCTTTCCCAAATAGCTTACCAAAGCCTGAAATTTTATCCTTCCTCCCTGTTTGTAGGACAGTTTGCCAAGATATCAGAACTCTTGAGAGCAATCATACAGATCTAATCAGTCATTGACTCTTTTGAGTATGTAAATCTCTCCTGATAGCAGTTTTGTGGAAGGTAGAGAGAGGTGTGAGGGACACAGTGCCTTCAGGTTGCAGTCTACAGCTGGGGTTCACTGATTGTTTCTCTGGTGGCCCAAGAGCCAGCACAGTGGCCTCTCATGCCCTGTTCTACAGCCCCACTCTGTTCAAGTGGAAGCTGACAGTTTCTTGTTATCCCAGAGTTGGATACATCCAGTGTCTTATCCTCATGGAAGCAAAATCCAAAGCCAGAGAAGCAGAGCACAGCTCATAGCAGCCGTTTTCTGGGTTTGGGATTTGAAGAATTTTAATTTGAATGTGCACTACCCGCAGTTGCTTGATGAAAAAAAAATCCCAGAAAATGTGCTTTTACTATCCCTAAGGTAACTCCAGTCCAATGAAAGTGGAAGTCTCTAAAATTCCCAGGGTTATAGGCAATGGGACTTGCCCTTCTATAACTGTGCAGCATATGAGGAGAGCATCATTTTAATTTGCTATTGCCCTTGTCCTGGCTCTTGTATTTTAAGTCCCAGTAGCACCATAAGGAACGAGGGAACTAATTTTCAGATATTAGCAAAGTTATTCATGGGAACTGCACTTTCTGCTGCCGCGTTTGGCACATCTTCCTTGGGAACCCTGCCCGTGGCTGGCAGCTTGCTTTGGCACAACTCTGCCACAGCCCTTTGGTGACAGAGAGCAGGACTCACACACTTCAAAGGGGGTATTGAAGACAAGCCGGTGTGAGCTCTAGGCTGTGAACCAGGGCAGGCTGAACCTGAGGTGGAAGTCAGAGGATGGATATATCCACTTTAAGAATAAGGGTGTTCAGTGAAAGAGAATCCTTGAGGGGAAGTAGATGGAAAGCAGCTATATATATTTTTCCCATAATTTTATTGATAAACAAATAGCAATGAGACAGTTTCAAACCAAATTGGTAGGACAGTTTCAATAATTCACACATTGCATACATTCTTCCTAGTGGTTAACTGCTGTACAAGATGCGGACATGACATCCTATTTACAAACACCACTAGAACAGATCACTCTATTCATTAAAAGAATGTAACTAAATATCTATCCTAACCACTTTGAATACATAGATACAAAATGGACATTCATCTGTATCCCTCTTTTTTTATTAAGTTCTGTTATTTGAGTATTATAGGTGTGTTAACTCAGCAAAATATTCTAAAAGAGTCCAGTAGTCCATAATAGTATTGGGTCTTCAGCTTGACTGACAATGTCAGAAATTGTTGACCTGAGTCCCCTACAGCTCAACATAACAGCATGGCTTTACTTCTCATATTTCATTTTTATACTTTTCTGCTGGATGGTTAAAACCAAGGTAAAGCAGGACCTATGCAACAAGAATTGTAGCTTTTGGGTCTGATAAGGTCAGTGAAATTCCCTCAGGATTTATCCTGAGATCCCAGCTGTATAGTTTTAGAAATGAGGTTGGAGGAGGTCTCTGGTGATCCCCACACAGCCCCATATGGAAACCCAGTTCTTTAACAGAGATGAGCCCTACCTTCCATGGCATTAAGCTTCTATCTGCATATAACATGATAGAAAGCCCTGCCACTCTCACATCAATCTCCAAGGAAAGTAGAATTTTAGCTGGGAAACAGTTATCCAGGCAAGGACTAATTTTTGACTCCTTTTGGAGTGGGGGATGGTGGTGTGGCTGAGCACTTGCCAATAGAAGGCGAGTGGAAGTGATGGGAGCCACTTCTGGGCCCAGCCATGTGAACTTCCCTGGTGTTTCTCGTTTCCATGCCCACTGCCACCCTGCCTTCGGAGGGGCCTTGCGTGTCATGTGGGGAAGATGATAGCAGCACCATCTATCTGATTGGGTTCTTGAAAGAATGTCTGGAGCAGAAGGCCCACCAAAAGGCCTATCCTAGATTAAGACTTATATTCTTTTAGACCAATTGAAGCAATTGAGACCACACCAGCTCATACACCCAACAGCTGACTGCTTAGTGAGATCCCCAATTATAGGTAAGAGACTTGCTACTTTTAGAATTTCAAAGATTTATTGCATTTGTCTGCTTTGTCATCACTGAGACATAATACTCCAGGCCTACAATGTAAAGGAGGAGAGATTTAATTTGGCTTACAGTTTTGGGAGAGTCAGTTCAGTGAACAGACTTGGCTATTGCAAGGCAGAGATATGGTGGAAGGTCATAGGAGAACTAAACATATTTCATAGCAGCTGGGGAATAGTGCAGGATGAGCACCAGAGAAGAAGGGGTGAGAGCCCAGACAGAGACACAATGGCCATGTTTCCATGATCCACCCAGGTACACCTAGAAGTATCTTCTTTCAATCTCTGGTGTAGATTCCAAAGCCAGTCAAGTTGAAAGGCCACCCTAACTGCTCCATTTGGTTACTTACCAAATGTCATCATTTGGGTGCAGTGTACTTAGTTTAAATCTTTAGCTTCTAAAATTCTAGAATTCAGGTCTGCAGAACAAAGAGTGTTGGGTGTAGATGGTTTAGATGTGAGAGAACAGGGAACATCTACAGTAGAGAATCAGGCCATCTTTTCTACAGCTTCAGCTGCTGTGCCGTGGGACTTCATCTGCATGGAGGAAGGATGAAAGAACTGGAAGGGATCCTAACATTCACCCTGCTCAGTGGCCCTCAGATTCCATTCAGTAACACAAAAGCTTCTTCTAATGAAATCCTACTCACCAGCCCTATGTGTAGAGCAGTTCAAAGCAGAGCTTGTCTCTTTGAAGGAAGATTTCAGTGCCTAGCCTGTTTACCACCCACCTGTGGAGCCTCTGAGCTCCTGAGAGAAGATCAGAGAATGCTAGTCTGTTCTGGCCCTTTTGTTTCAGAGGTGAAGACACAGTGGGGACACTGAGTGTCTTCATCAGGGTCACGCAGATGGTAGATGGAAGAGTGGGAACAAGGACCCAGGCTCCTGCTTTCACACTTAGAAATTTCCATTGTATGGGTATAAGTCAGTGTTCTGTAGGGAAATGAAAGTAATAGGGAATAGATGGACAGGTAGAGATTTATTGTGTGCAGTTTGTTTCTTTGATTATAGGAGCTACAAGACCACCATCTGCCTTATACAGTATGGGGACCAAGAAGAGCCAGTATCACAGTTTCAGTCAAAACCCAAAGGCTTCAGAGCCAGTAGTTTTGATGCCCATGGCCAGGAAAAGATGAATGCCCCAGCACAAGCAGACAGGAAAACTCCCTTGCTCTGCCTTTTTTTCTATTCATACCCTTAATGGATTGTGTGATGCCATCTAGATCACCGAGGGTCATCTTCTTTACTAGACCTACTGATTCAAATGTTAATCTCTTCTAGAAACAATCTCATAGTCACACATAGAAATATCATTTTACTCACTCTCTGCTCACCATGAGGTGTGACTCAGCAAATTAGACATAGTAGTCAGGTTTTCTCATTTGAGATACCAGCCCTCAGATCAGTTCCAGACCCAATATGCCTGGCAAGGACAGGTGGCAGACAAGACTGAGTTACTTGTACTAATTGTTAGATTTCTGCATAATGCAGTACCACAAATCTCATAGCTTAACACCCACTTATCATTCCAGAGATATGTAGTCTGGATTGGTTCAGCTGAGTTCTCTGCTCAGGGTCTCGGAAGGCTGAAATCAAGGTCCTGGTTGGGTTGGGCTGTGGTCTGCACTCCTTGGGGAAGAATCTAGTCCCAAGCCCACTTGGTGGTTAGTGGCATTCCGTTCCTGTGGTCACAGGACTGCAGTCCTTGATTTCTGACTGACCATTGCTTGATGGTCATTCTCAGGTTCAGGACTCTGCTGCCTTGATGTTCTTCCTTGTGACCTTTCCATGTTAGCAACAGAACTTTATACTCATCAAATTCTTCACTTAATCCTTTCTTTCACCATTTTGAGAAAGTCTCTGCTCGTCACAGTTCCATGTGACCAGGTTAGATCTGCATGTATCATCTCTGGATACAGTCAACTAATCAGTAACCTTAATTACACCTACAAATTCCTTTTGACAAGTAATATAGCATAAGCACTGGGGTGGCACTGGGGGTCAAGGGCATAGGGCCAGCTCAGAAATTTGTCTGTTATTCTTGTATGTTGCAACTAACTCTAGACACATCACCTGCTCTTGGGGCCTCTGACAGCAATGCTAACAGAACTCTCTATTATCACCTCCCTAACTACTTTTTGTCACACTTGCATGGAAGAAAGAGGTTAGTACACAGTAGGTTTTGAAAACAATTTTAATCTAAGTGATAAAGGTGGGTTAGAATCTGCAGCATGTATTTCTATCAGTAGCAACTTTGACATAGAGGGCACAGGGGTTGGGCCCTCGATGTAGGCTATCCACACTGAGGCAGGCCTGGGATCCTGGGGCTTTCAGAAAAGACAAGGGTCTTTGTTCTGTGCCATTCACGGATTGCTGAGCACAACAGTCTTTTCCTTTTAGAGATGAGTCCAGAGTGGTGACAGAATTTAAAATCAAAGTTGACTAGTCAAGTATTCTTTCTCCTACCTTCTAACAACATGAGGATCTGATATCTTTTTCTGTTTGCCCTGGCCTCTAGATGATCTCAGAAAAGCTTTCTAGAGACCTTAGGTTTGTTTTCTATGCAGCAGTCCAGCAGGTAGGGTGATTGGCTACATTATCCTGGTCTAGGAAGCATGTGACATTCCAGAGTCCAAACATAAAACTTTCATATTCTGACAGCATACTTCAGGGAGTCTGTCTTCCACCAGCTGTAGAAGGAAATTGAGATGAGAAAGACATGAAGGGCTGGGAAAGAAGCTGTGAATGACAGTAGGTACGAATATTTAAACTCCCTAGTTTCTAGTTTTTCTGTACAAATGGGTTTGCACTGTGTACGCTGAGGTCAGTTTAGAGTCTGGGTGTGAGACTGAAGGCTCCCAGGCTTGCGATGGGAACTAGCAGGTGACTATGAAGTGGGAGAGTTTAGCTAGCTACCTTTACTCAGAAGGAATAATTGAACAAATAGAGAATAGAGAATAGAGGAAATGATGTGAAAAACAGACATTAAGGGTGGCAATTTTTAAGTCTGAGAGTGGATCACTTCCTTGGGAAAAACCCCTCCTGGCTACATCTCCGCTGGCCAACTAAAGGACTGGTTGAGAGATACTACTCAAATAGAAGGATAAATTTGAGTCCTTTGTAAGAAAATGGATGTACCTTTAGTTCATAATGCTAAGTGAAATAAATTAGACCTGGAAGGTTAAATAGAGTATGGCTTCTTGTATATGAGATGATATATAGATAACCTATGATGAATATATTTATTATTTGTTGCAAACATGAACTAATTAATGTTTAAAACATGGAAATATTTGAAGTAACAGCATCAAAAACAAGAAACAACTTTGTGACCATTTCTCTTTCAATTTCCAGTAGGAAATATACACTGGTCCTTCTTTGGTGAGGGCTGTCCACTATCAGTGATAGCCAAGTTGCTGGTGAGCAATTGGCTTTGACAGTCCTACCTTTCTAGAGTTTACCCCATAGACCATAGGAAGAAGCCATTCATCAAGTTCACCTGTGAGGCTCTTAGATTCTGAGAGGTGCTGCTGTTGGCAATGTGACCTCTCCCCTGTGAAACATCTCCGCAAGTTCCAATCTCAAACTGTCTTTTAACCAAAAAGACATCTTGGAAGAAAGAGGTGGCTGGAAGAATGGAAATGGACCAGGTGCTAGAGGAGGTGGTGCCATCAGAAGCCTTTCTCAGACAGGTCCTCTGAATGTGCCTTGGGGTAAGGGCAGTACTCACAGTTCTGGGCTTGGGAGAGGCTGTAGCGCAGCAGGAAGTCCAGCTCTGGGTCTGCAGGCACTGAAGAAGCCTATTCCTGGAACAGAGAGGCGACAGCTTTCTGGTCACATCCAGACCCACTTCCTTCTGCAGTCTAATATTAAGCCACTACACTGAGTTCTTGTTCTTCCAGCTCTAGGGCAGCCTAGTTAAGACTGCAGGGCAACTTTAGGGGCTGTCAGGCAACTTCACTGCTGGGTCAGTCACGTCTTCCAGTTCTTCCTTTCCCTTTGAAGGCAGGTGGTTTACAATGGGCCTAGTGCAGCCCTAATTGAATCATTAACACACCAGCCATTAGCACTGCTAATGAGGGAATCCAGGGATTCAGACAGCATCACTTATCAAGTTTGATTTCTGAATGTGGCTCTGCCAATAGCAGGCTCTTGTGAGAGTCTTTAGGAAGTGTGACAGAGAGAGGGAAGAGAGCCATGTGGACAGTGTGAGACTGTGTCCTGCCTGTACCCAGATAAACTGGGCTAGTGCCCATTCTGGTGATGCTGCACAGAACAGGTCTTGAGGTGGCCCGTGCACCTGGTGCCAGCAAAAGCATTCACCCCAAAGACAGGGACAACTCTTCCTGGTCTTTACAACCTCCTGAAAACTCACGGGCTTCTTTGCCCCTACAGTTGATCTCCTCCCTCCACCCCTCACTTCACTGTTTTCTTTCTTCTCTTTTGGTGGTTGTGCTACTGCTGCTACTGGTGGTGGTGGTACTGGGGACTGAACCCTGTGCTACATTCCCAGCCCTTTTCCTATTTTTTGTTTTGAGACTGAGTTTCAAAAGTTCATTAAGTTATCAACGCTGGGGTAAGACATGCAATCCTTGTGTTCAGCCTCCAGCTTTACCTGAGGTTTTTAAAAAATACCTTTCAATAAAATAATCTCTATATTCCTCTGTACCTATATCTTATCTGTACTAAGATCTTGGGATTTGTCATAGCTACTTTTTTCTTGTTGCTGGGACAAAATACCTAACACCCAGAATGAAGGAAGGAAAGATTTATTCAGCCACAGTTAGTGGAGGAGGTTTCAGTCTATATTCAGCAGGCTCTAAGGCAGGGTGGTACATGGCAGAAGGCAACAGTTCATGGTAGTAGAAGACAGCAAAGAGCAAAAGGGTAGGAGCAGAAGCTACAGCTTCTGAGAGCAGAGAGAGTAAACCTCTCTCTCTTCCTTACACTGTATCTAGGCTGTCTGCCCCAGGATGGGGGTAGCACTCACACTCATAATCCCAACAGCACTCAAACCCATAATCCCAGTGCTGGATTATGATTAATCACAAACTCTAGAAGTCACCCCATTGACTACATGAGGCTTTGGTGGGACATCTAGATACAAACCATAACAGGATTACAGTTTGTAAACATCTCTTGATTCCTTCCCTTCCTCCCTCCTGTGGTTCCCTTCCCTTCCTCCTTTCCTATGTTTCTTCCTTCCTCCTCTCCTTTATTCTTTCCCTCTTTCTCCTCTACCACTGCCTTGTTTCAAGTTTTTATCATCAGGGCATTGGGCCCAGGTCAGTTAGGATATTAGTTTATCAACTCCAAATGATTGCCTACAATGTTCTAAAAGGTAGATTTTATATTTACACTGTAGGAATCCTTCAGGGATCCTTGCTGCCTATGTATAGAGCATACATTCCTAGGCATGGCCTGATAAGACTTGCATGACTTTGATCTTCCCTCCATCTCCACCTCAATCTTCCACTTTCTGATTTTGAAATCAAGCTGGAGGCCATAGTGATTTGCCTGCCCTCACCCAAAAATGCTAAACTCTTGGTGCATCCTCTCACTTTGCTCATGCAGATGTGCCTGCCAGCTCTGTCCTTCCTTTCTTTACAATCTGTGAAGCCTGCATTTAGCTTTTTTTTTTTTTTTGGCAGAACCGGGGATTGAACTCAGGCCCTTGCAAGTGCCAGGGAAGTGCTTATTCTACTGAGCCATCTCCCCAGCCCATGCATTTAGCTTTTAAACTTTGTGGTTTTTTTTTTTTTTTGTTGTTGTTGTTTTTTAGTACCCGGGGATTGAACTCATGACTCTGTACTTGCCAGGCAAGCACTTTTTCCACTGAGCTATCTCCCCAGCCACAAGCTTTTAAACCTTATGGATGAAATCTCTCTCATTCACCCCTCTTTATACTTGTGTATCCTGTGTGTGCTTCTTATCACACCTGTTGACATTAGACATATAATTATTTGTTGGCCTTCCTGGACGATGAGATAATTAAAGGCATCTGTTGAAATATTTATTTTCGAAAATCCAGGGTCCAGCACATATTGTGTGCCTTGCATTGCTTACATCATACAAGTTACCGCTACTATAGTATGTGTTCAATTAATGAATTAGAAAATTGATGATAACTTCACAGTGCATTTCATGGATCTGTGCTGACTGTGCATTTTAATATCTACATGGAACTCTTTTCTTGTTCACAACCTAATTCTTTTGAACCCAAAAGTAATCATCTAAGTCATCAGAACTAATCCCTCTCTGTTCTACTGGCTCAGGACGCAGGCTTAGTATCCATGAACACATATTGAATCGATTTAAAATTTCACAAGTGTTTACTGAGATTTCTGTTCTACTTAGACCCTCCCAGGAAGTACAGGGAGAAATAGCTAAGAGATCAGAGTCTCACTTGTTACCAAGGCCCTTCCTTCCTTTATGATACTTCCTGTGTGTGAATCATTGTGAACGAGCATGGCGGGTTTCAGCTCCTCAGCTGTATCAGGAGATCAATTGTGAAGAAAGTGCTTTCGCACCACGAGAGGCTTTTCCCACCAATCACAGCTGCTGCACTCCAACCACCGCCTCCTCTGGGGCTCTAAGTGTGCTCACTGCTTTGGCCTGTGCTTTTCCTGTACACCTGTTGTTAGACGAGAATCTCAAATGATGCATAATGTTGGGCCCAGGATCTGAATCTTAGGAAATTATTAAGAGAGACAGGCAGGGAATGCACCAAAGTGTATGTGCTGCCAAGGCTCTGAGCTGGCGTCCCGTGGTGTCGCACTGTCCGTGAGCCCTGTGCAGCTAACATAGCTCAACCACTCCATCTGGGAGAAAAGCTCTTGCCTCTCCTTCCCTTCCTCTCCATCTGTGGACACTTTGCTGTCCTGCTGATTGTCTGCATATCAAAGCCTGTCAAGTTGGACAAAATGAAATAAAAATGTACACATTAAACTATCACCCAAATCAGGAGCGTTGTTTCAGCTCAGAGCTCATTTGAAGTGGAGGCTTCCTATATTGAATCACAGTCTCAAACTGAGGAAACGTAAGCTTTATAAGAAAAGAGGTTGTACCTGAAAGGATAAATAAATCCTGAAAGACATACTAGACATAGTGAAACAGAAAGAAACTGAACAGAAGGATTAAGCAATGAAGATGAGGGAAAGAAGAAAGCATAGGAAAAAAGGCAGGGGAAAATCATGCAAGTATATATACAAGATGGCTGAGATGATTATACTAATAATTTCCACCAGTTGTTTTGAAAATAGCAGTTAATGTTTAGAATTTACTTTGTTTAGAATTTACTCTGAGTAACTCTTTATGTGATATCTGCAATCTAAGCAACTATATCGAGGACAGCAATGTGTAATGCAAAAACCGTGGTTGAATACCTCGCATCTTGGTCTTCTAAATGTGTGTCATTACTAATGTCTTATCTGTTATTATTATACTCTCTTTAAAATAAGTTTACAAGAAAAGTACAAAAGTAAAATTGAAAAGAAAAATAAGGTTTGTTGAAAGCAAGTGTTATTATTCATTTTTTCCCCATAATTTTATTGAGAAACAAATAGCAATGAGACAGTTTCAAACCAAATTGGTAGGAGAGTTTCAATAATTAACACATTGCATACATTCTTCCTAGTGGTTAATTGCTGTACAAGATGCGGACATGATATCTTATTTACAAACACCATTAGAACAAATCCCTCTATTCATTAAGAGAATGTAACTATATATCTATCCTAACCATTTTTTTGAATACACAGATACAAAATGGACATTCATCTGTATACTCTTTTTTTGTTAAGTTCTGTTATTTGAATATTATAGGTGTGTAAACTCAGCAAAATATTCTAAAAGAGTCCAGTATCCCATAATAGTATTGGGTCTTCCGCTTCACTGGCAATGTCAGAAATTGTTGACCTAAGTCCGCTACAGCTCAACATAACAGCATGGCTTCACTTCTTATACTTCATTTTTATACTTTTCTGCTGGATGGTTAAGACCAAGGTAAAGCAGGACCTATGCAACAAGAATTGTAGCTTTTGGGTCTGATATTATTCATTTTTTGTCAAATCTTGAATAAATATATATGTTAATCTGAACAACAGATCTGATGATAAAGAACGGTAATATCACAACCATTGTTGATTTGCTGTTTTTGATTTGAAAATCTGTAACATATGTATCATTGTATGTTACCCTGTTTCTGTCTTTCCATCTGCTATTTGTTTTTGTTTTTGCTTATACTCTTCAAAATAAAATAAAATAAATTATTAAAAAAAGAAAAGAGGTTGTGCTTCATGATCGTTTTTCCTGCATGTATAGGCATTCTTCACACATAGTAGGCATTTAATAAATATTTATAAAAGCTATCATGAAACAGGAACATTTTAACAGAATGTGTAAAAGGTCATGTTTGTTGTTCTCTTTAAGCATCTTCACCCTATAAATGCCTTTTCTCCCTGTACCAGTGAGGAGAACTGTGACAGTGTCATGGGGATCTGCAGGCTTACTAGTCCCAGGGCTGCTGCCTTCCTGAGGAGCATGTGTCCCAAACTCACTAGAGAGCAAAATCACTAGACAGGGATGAGATTAGGGTAAAGCAAGAGAGGCACTCAAGTTGTGAAATTCAGGGAACTGGTCACTTTGTAGGCTCTGATGGCTGCTTCACTACCCTGGCCCTGTTGCAAGATAAATGTATTCTACTAGCTTTAGACAAACAGGGTCTAATTCCTCTAAGACCGTACATCTTTCCCTAAAATACTTTTATTAAAACGTCTATTTGTTCCACTCTCTGAGTGAGTTTGTCTAATTCTTTTCTGAGATTAAAGAGATGAGGTTAATATAATGATATTTAAGCCATCCTGTGCTGAACTAAATGTATTTGGCGAGTATGATTTTTACTGATATACTTGTACTGCTACAGATAGTTTAATGAAACAACATTGAGGAATCCTTTTATGTTTTAGCCAGTTTTCCCCAATAGTAACATCTTGTAAAACTATAGTGCAACGTTAAAGCTGGAATATTGACATAGATAAAATCCACAGAATTCTCTAGTTCTGATTTTTCTAGTTTTGCTGAGTGTGTGTGTGTGTGTGTGTGTGTGTGTGTGTGTGTGTGTGTATGTGTTTTCCAAAAATATTGATATGGATAAAATCTACAGAATTTTCTAGTTCAGATTTCTCTAGTTCTGTGTGTGTGTGTGTGTGTGTGTGTGTGTGTGTGTGTGCACGCATGCGTGCATGCGCCCTTGCCCACCTGCCCATTGAGTTCTCAATATTTATTTTGCACAGTAGGTTTTGTATCTATCATCATAGTCAGATACTGATCACATTCATCAGGATCCTTCAGATTCCCTTTCATGACTACATCCTCCATCCAACCTACTGTCTTTCTCCATTAAATTTCTTTGGCTTTTATAATAACACATTGGATGGCTGCAGTTATTCCACTGTGTTTCTCTGTCTCTGTCTCTCTTTGTCTCTCTGTCTTTGCTTCTGTCTCTGTCTCTTTCTCAATTTTTTTCACCCACCTAGGGCTATTTCCCTAGGATAAATCCATAGAACTCACCTTTCCTTCACTTGTTTTCTTTTAAATTTTTAATTTAATTATCAAGCATTCATTTTATTTGTTAAATATGCTCAAAGGAAATCAAAATCTGTTGCAAAAGTTTAAGTGCACGAGGCAAGCAGAGAGCCTGGCTAGGTCTTGGATGCTCAAAAGTATGTGATGCACTTTCTCAAGGCAATTTCCAAAGGGAAGCCGCAATAACATTTGGGGCAATGAAAGTGTTTTTGAAATAAGTGCACCCTCTTCTCGGTCTACTTTTTTTGGAGACAGCAATTATTTGGACATGTATTTCTAGTTTTGTTTATAAGAGACACCAGACACAGTGCCTAGTAGCATCTTCTCAATGATAGAGGTAAAGGTAAAGAGAAAAGGTCAAGGAATGGAAGAAAGGCCTGGGTATTGGCCAATACTGAAAAGAATAGAATTCTTCAAGAACTTTGGGGAACATGGTCGGTCACCTTTGAAGGGTGAAAGGCACTCTCACGATCACAGAAGTCTGCCCAGAACAAAGCCACAGAGGGAGAGAAAAGCAGGTGGGCAGTTTGCAGAAAAACTAAGAGTGGTGTTAGGTCATGGACCCAGAAGAAGAATCCAAGCATCCAGAGGCTGTCAAAGAATTAGCGAGGAAAATCCTATTTAGGATGAGAGGACTTTGTCCACCAAGAAAGGATGGATCACATCCATTGGCAAGGGTAAGCTAGTAAGAAGGCTAAATCTTAGCTTCCTTCTGTGGTCTTAGTGGGGACCCTTTGATGGTGCTTGGCCTCCTGCCAGAAGTGAGATTTGCACAGAAAGTTCAAATACTTAATGGGGGGAAATCAGGCTGTCATTGAACACAGAGTTTTTTCTCTGTGTACCTTGGCAGTATTTTCTAAAGACTTGGACAACTCAACCTCTGTCCTAAGCTTTGTAATTTGAAGGCCTCATTCTAGTGCTCCTCCATCTCTGTCTTTATTGAGGGAGGAAGGAGTCCATTGCATGAAGGATGTGGCTCCTCCAGTCTCATTTAACATTACTTTCCCAGGTACACTGTGGTGTATCCTGTTATATACCTAAAATCCAGAGTTCCTGGCCCAAAGACATTCAGGCCATTCTAGAGATTTCATTGGCCTCTTTTTTGGGCCTGCCATCCCAAGAGCAAATCTTGCTACCAGGTTGCAGCCCTGGGCCCCAGGCAGGGCTTTTAGGAGCTGAAGTCTCTCCAGGTACATATAGGGGGCACAGTTTGGGGTTGGAAGAGAACTATGAGCTGTGGCCTAGAGCCTTCAAGTGTCCTCTCTCCTAGACCCTGCTATGGGGACAATTCATGGGTTGATGCTTGGAGTATCCCTCACCCTGTGCCTCTTCCAGGGTGTGTAGGGGGATGATTTGATCTCATCTCAGTTTTCTGCTTGAAATGGAATTGCATTGTTAAGTTTATCAGGGTCTTGACTAATTACGCTACAGAGGCCTTCTCCTTAGCCCAGGAACATTCCAGTGTGTTGACTGACACATCCTTCCTACCTCTATTTTGTGAAAATTATATGAAGTTTAAATGCAGAGTATTCAGGGCATCCTTAAAAAGAGAAAGAAATCTCAAAAGATAACATCCTCAGCTTATATATTATGATTGCATGAGACATTTTTTAAAAATACTACTTCCCAAACTGTCTGCTTGAGCATCTTATTTCTTTGGTTTTTCGGGAGACTCAAGAACAGTGGTTGTCAAATTTGGCTGGACACTGGGCTCAACTGGGGAGACTTAAAAATTGCTAGTAACTGGATCTTAACCCCAGAGAGTCTGGTTTACTGAGTCTTGGCTTAGGCATCTGCACTTTGAAGAGCTCCCTTGGTGGTCATAATATCCAACCAAGGTTCAGAAAGCCTGCTGGGCAATCTTTGTTTTAAACCCAAGCCCCAAATGAGCCTGCTGACAGATTAGGGCAGGAAATATTGCAGTTGGTCCTACCGAGAGTGGTAAGTAAAGAGTAAAAGAGGACAGACTTCCTAAGTGCAGAACTCACTTTGATTTTGTTTTTGTCTTTCTCAGAAAAAAATCAGAAAGCTGTTTTTTTGTGTGTGTGTGTGTGTGTTTTTTTTGGCGAGTTTCTTTTTTCCTAAGCTGTTCCCCAGTGAGAGAATTGCATGGCTTTCAACCACTAGGATTGACTCTCTTCATTCTCTCATTGCTAAGTGTAGTTCTCACTTTCTACTCACTTTCTAGTGCATAGACACTGGCTCATTCCCTGTGAGGGCTCTAGAGCGGGTATTGTCATCATTACCCGAGTCCTAACCTAGGGAAGTTTCAGGGTGTGTTCTAGAGTAGATGGCTGCCTTCATTCCCTTACCCTTACTTCATGAGTTGGCCCCACATCAGTCCTTTCTTTAGGGGTCATGTTTTCCACACATAACCTGGATCAACAAAGGCATTGTTGAGAAATTTAGTCCAAGCTCTAAGAAGAGAGAACTGAGATCGGGACTGCCTCAGAACAGGAAGCATGACATACGTAGGCAGGAGGTGATTACAAATGCCCCACTGTGGAATTACTCTGGGATTTCACACTGTCTTATAGTCATTCACTGCACCAAACAACCCAGAAGTTAAGCCTGAGGATCCCCCAAAATCAGCACACAGGCATACTATCACTGACTTCTCTCTATCCTTCTGTGTGCTTCATTGGTGTTTCCTGGGGCCCCATATCAGAATCGGAAGGCTAACACTGACTATGAAGTCTATTGACTCTAGGAGAACGGAGATTCATTGGAACATTCAGTAGTCTTAAGGTGAGGGAGATAAGAGTCCAATGATAACATGGTCACCAGCTGTCTGTCACAGTCTTTAATGAGCCAGAATGCAGGCTGCCATGGGGAGTGGCGGGATCACACACCAATCTTTAGAGTAACGTCTCTCTGTGGATGGAAATCTGCTTCTGGAAGATCCTGGAAGGCAGATTATATAGACTGTAGACCTGTAAACTTGATTCTCAACACAGCCAAAATTCTACTTGGTTGTTAAAGGGCATGCCCAGAAGCACCTAGAAAAAAAACCCACTAAGGTCATTTGGAGACAACAGGGGTCTAGTAATCACAAATTGAAACACTTCTTTCTCTGACAAAGTCGTGTCTGGAAAATAAAGAATAAGTACAGTGCATAAAACGTAGAGATATCAGCAGCCAAAGCTGGACTCCTGAGACCTGGCTGTGGAAAGCTAGGAACATATCAGTTAGGTTCTTGTAGACAGTCAGCTGGGGACTGGCTGGACAGGCATCTGTGTGTTGAAACCAACCTGTCACTATCTGGCTTAGAACCTCTTCCTTTTTCTGCTCTGTTCAAGCTTAGCATCTATGACTTGAATGGAAACAGATTTTCAGAAGAAAGGTAACTAATTAAAACTTTGTCTTCCCATTTCGTCACCTATACCTGCATAGATAGGTGATAGGGGGACAGATGGTAGATAGATTAGCAGGGTTTTGAAAGGCAGGATTAAAGAGCTGCATGGTGGATTTCCAACTGGTGGTCAACTTGTTATATGCAGATGAGCTGAGCTAGCTTGGTGCAAGGTGTGGGAAGCCCACCTAAGGATTATTACCAGAAGCATAAGAAGCAGAACTGGAGAAGTAGAGATGAGGCTGTTAGGGAAGCTGTTTAGAGAAGCTGTTGGAGATATTGGAAGTTGCTGGTTTTCTTGGGCTATTCTGCTGGAGGACTTTGTCATACTGGCTTTCCTGGTGAAGTTAGTTGTTCTTATTGGAGGAGGAACTTGGGAACTTAAGTCTGAGAATGGCTGTGGTTCATTTTAGGGGAGTTCTGGTCCTCACTTTGAGCATCTCTTACTGGCTCTGGAGGGAAGGTGGTACATAGTTCAGTCTCCTGGAGAAGCTTGTCTCACTGGCTTTCCTGATAGGAACTCAGTTTTCCTTATCATTGGAGGAGCAAGGGACCTCACTGTCACTGAGGATGGCTATAGTGCTTTTGAGGGAGCACTAGTTCTTACCTTGAGCATTGCTTCCTGAATCCAGGGCAGATTCTTCAGCCTGCTAGCACAGATCCTTCATCCTGCTGGCAGACTTTCTAGCTTCCACCACTGACCTTTGGGCCTTCTCAGATCAGATCCATGAGACAGGCCTGCATGAGACATTGTTGTAGGCTCTAGGCCTCCAATGGGACTTGTGGGAGGCATTGTTATTAGCTCTAGGTTTTTTTAGCTGGACTCATGCTGGATATTAGGATCTAGGCTCTTAGCTGTATTCTTTGGTCTTTGGTGTGTAGACAGATTTCCTGCACTTTTTGTATATGATTCTTTGGTGATTCATTATAAAATACTCTTATAAAATGTGTCATATATTGTATTATTGCCCTTGCAAGTCTCCAAACCAAGACAGGCTGTAAGAATAGAAGTAGAGAATCTGCAACAGACAGAGGAGGTGATTTTTACTCCAATATTCTACTGGTCAGATACCATTAGGAATTGTACCTTCCATTCAGGACATCACATGAAGAAGCTGGGGCAGATGGGAATAGAAGAAGGAAGCTAAGTTTAATAAAAAGTGACCTGAAGCATTCTCAGTTGAGGAAGATGGAAGAAATGGAGATGAGAACTTTTAGGAGTCACAGGAGAGAGAGAGAGCATTAATGTCTGCGGACTGCTATGATAACTGCAATGGTGGAGTAAGAAAGCTCTTGAGGACCAGGTTAGGGGTTCATATAAGGAAAGCTTTCCTGAAATTGGATGCTGGGCTCACTTACCCCACTCCCACAGTAGAACACAAGATAAATGAATACAACACAGAATTGATAGATTATCAGAAGGGCTCTCAAACATAGCTAAAATAACAAGTACCATCCGCAGTTTAGTTTCAGATTCCTGAGAAACTTTAATAGGCAGAGAAATCTTTTCTGTTCTGGGGCTGCACCTTTCCCATTAGCACTTGTCTCTCTTCCTTGAGACTTTGATTGTGGTCTTATTCAATGACTTTTGTAAGTGACATCAGAACATCCCATATAGGTGCGAAGGAAGGATGAATGGGAGCAGTTCTTGGGGACAGGTAGCAAGAGGGTGTGAAGACAAGGAGCATGTGGGTATTTGGGGGATTCATTTGTGGGGAACACACATCATTTCCATTTTCCCAGATTAGATCCTGGGGAGGAGGGAAAGTTCCATTTCTAATAAACTCAGATCAACCCGCATTCACCCCAGGAAGGGGCCTTGGAGTCCACTGTGCCTTGCTCCACACCAGCTGCTGGTTTCAGCCTTTCCAGGCACAGGTGGGACCTGCCGTTGCCTCGGGCCTGAGCCCTGATGGAGTGTTGGTCCTCCCAAATCCAATCAGAGATGTCCTGGGTCAGCCGTGCCCCACACCAGTCAGAGAACGGGGGAGCAGGTGCCCGGTCTGCTGTACCTCCCTCCTGGCAAGCTGAAAGTCAGATAGGCATCATGCCCAGCTCATTTCTAAGAGCTTGCTAGCTGGATATTTACTGGGAGGGAGGCTTGGCAAGGGAAGGAGCTTGGCAGAACTGCTGCCCGGGCCTGTTCACCCACTGTGCAGTGGCAACAGAGGTTTATTGCCCCAGTGGAATTTGGTTTATGATGCTGCATTAGCGAGCTCACTCCTCAGGCTCCTCAGCACTGGATGGCCAAGAAGAGGCAACACAACTCCTCCATCACCAGAGGCAGGATGGAATGCTTATTGTATTTCCCTAACTCTGTGGCAAGGGAAATTTGATTTATTTTAGAGTTAATCCATCACCCTCTGGCATCCTTTCAAGATGGGCCTTGAGCATAATTGCAGGATCTGGAGAAAATAGGGAAGTCAAGTTCAATTTATTCCATTAACATTTTAAAACATTTAATTACGATAAAAACTGAAAAGCATTTAATATGAATAGGACCATGGCTTTATCTTCTCTGTGTATTCATCCCACCAATCACTCTTTCCCTGCTATCACTGGCCTATTACGGCTTCATTCCCAGCCTTTGATTGCTCACATAAGCCTCACTGTCACTGCCACACGGCAGGGTCAGGAGGGGGGATGTCCACTCACCACCTAATTTTGCAGTCTTAAATCCATTCATTCCTTGCTGAGTGTTCCTGAACTTATCTCCCCCATAGAGCAGGGGGAAAGGTGGGCAGCTGTGGGATGTGGGACAGAAAGTCAGGTTGAGTTCCTGGCCAAGACCTCAGTCTGTCTTGGACTGTAGTTTTTGGAATATATATATATATATATATATATATATATATATATATATATTTTTTTTTTTTTTTCTTTTAAAGTTACCAAGGTGGTTAATTATGGAGAGCACCAGCATTTTGTTAGATATTTTCTTCTTATTTTATAATTAATTAGGTATTGTTTTTACTTTGAATCCCATATGAAATTGTGGGGGTGGAAAAAGGACTCCCCGGAGATGGCCATAGGTGAATTAATAGAATACGTGCACAAGTTATGTTGTGTACGTAGTAGAGCAGAATTTAGCTTGCTAATCATCTGACCTCAAAATAAGAATCTTACTCCAGTTCGTGCAGCTGGGCCCAGCTAGGCATAAAGGTGGAAGAGGAAGCAGAAGACAAGATCAGAGTGATGTGAGCCTTAGGCGTGCTGCTGCTGGCTTTGGTGACAGAGGGAGGTGGCCTGGAGCCCAGATATGATGCAGACTTGAAAAGACAGAAAAGGCTGGGAAACAGATTCTTCTCCAGCACACCCAGTAAGAAATGCAGCCTGGCCCATACCTTGATCTTAGCCAGTGAAGCTTGCATAATCAACCTGTACTTTTGATATCACTTGATTTGTTACTATAGGGCTGGAAATAATCCAAGCCTTTCCTGGAAAGACGTTAAGAGTCATATCACCATCCCTGACAAAGGCATTCACTCCCGGGATTCTACAGGGTTAATGTGGTTGAGGCTCTGCTCTTGCCCTTGATGAGCCAGGAGAGGCGCTGAGCCTCCATTGTTTTCTGCTTGGGAAAACAGAAGGAATTATGCAATATCCCCAAGTTCTCATTTCCTCATATTACCATGAATGTGGTAGTATTAGGTTAGACCTGGCATGAAGGACAAATGAGTTATTATTTGCAAAGCACATAAAATAATGCCTGGCATGTGAGAAAGATCAAAAGTGTTAGCTATCATCTATCATCATTATTGTTATTGTATTACTGGGATTTCTGGGAAGTCTTCAGGGAGAAAGTGAGATTTGAGGAGGGTAAGTTGAGACTATGATAAAAATAACTGAGAATTTCCCGTGGCTGGCCCTCGTGATAAGGTTGTGTTTATATAACATTATGAGAAAGCCTATAGTATCATTGCCATCTTACAGGTGCAGCAACGAAGGGTTAAAAAGGCTAAGCAAAAGCCTGAAACAGATATTGAGGAAGAGAAGAAAATTTCTCAGTGGGGAAGAACAAATAGAGTGGGGGAAAGGAGAATAGAAGGAAGGGAAAATGAAATAAATAAATAAATATGCACAAGATCGATGACATAATTATACCACTAATTTCTTTTAGTTCATGAGAGATTGTTTTGTGTGTATATTAGTTGATTAATTTTTTCATAAATATATCTTGTAATCTGTGCAAACTACTCTGAAGACAACAATATGCAACATATTAGCCATTATTAATTCTTATTATCTTGTTTTCAAACTCAGTATCATTGCTTTTCTTTCTTTTTTTGTCGTGCTCTCTTTCAAAAAAGGTTAAGTGACCCAACTTACACAGTCTCTAAGAGGCAAAGCAGGGTGTGAATCAATTCTTCTGCTTTTAATGAGTGTACATTTGAAGGGTTACCCAGAAGCAGGGATGAGAACACATTGGAAGAAAATCGACAAGGGCAGGTTAGTTAGTCAAGGTCAGGTGTAGTGGGCTGGAATAACTCACTGAGACCCAGGCTGGGAAGTCAGCAGAGGCCAAGCAGTAATAATTTTGAACAGTAGTTGGTTGGGTTTAGGATTTTAATCTTTAGGGAAGAGGAAACCATGGTGGGTAAACAAATAGAATTGTAGGAGTATGAATCTTGTAGGCAGATGTGTTGCAGATGGTTCCAAGATGAGGGGATTCTAGATATAGGCAAAACAGGTAAGATGTCATCCAAAAAATTGAAGTATTCAGGATCTGCAGAACAGTTTTAGCTCCCTTATTACACGAGAGAGGCCGTGCAAAAGAAGGATCAGCAGGACCTGGCTGTGATTGGCCAGCACTGGCAAAAGAAGAAGACAAAATGTAAGAACTCCTGCCCAAGGACTTGGTGTTTGGTTCTGAACTGGAATGTCTGCTGAGGCAGGCAGGGACTGTGAAGGCTGTGAGTCTGATCCTGATGCCCAGCTCACTGATTGTTATGTTTAGACCTAAGATATCTCTCCAGTTCTCACATGGGAGATCTGGGGCTTCAGAAGGTGATTGGCTCTTGGGCACTCTGACTTCATCTATGAATTCATTCACTGATGAATTCAATGCTGAATGGGCTTTTAGAAAGTGGGGAGTGGGTCACTGGGTTCATGCCTTCTCTCTCTTGATCTTTCCAGCCCATCCAGCTCCCCCTGTGCCACGAGGTGAGGAAACTTCCACATTTCTGCTTTGGCACCATCTGACCCTAAACACCTGGGGACTGTGACCCAACACCTTTTCTTCTTTAAATGTGCATGGCAGGCGTTTTGTCCTAACAACAGTAATGTAAATGATATCCTAATCCTTGCTGAGTGTGGCAATGTGGTCACTTCATCTTTCTGTGCCTCAGTGTCTTTACCTGTAAACCAGGCTTAACTATGCCTGCCTTTCTCCCTCACCAAAATGTCCAAGGACAGTCATTTGACATCACAGATGCAAAGATGCTTTGATAGTGAGAAGGTTGCGCAAGCATAACACATTGCTCAATATTAGCCACCTACCAAGACAACCAGACTGAAGGCTCATGAGCCTGAGCCAGGAAAAGGCTCATCCCACTCCTGCTTATTGGGATGGTAGTCTCAGTCTGGAGTTTAAGAAGACCAGAATGTTTTTACGCAATTGAGATGCTGCCTTCAGAAATAATGCCAACACTGTCCAACAGCCCTCTCCCACTCCTGGGGCTCCCAGGCCTTTGAATAAGGGTTAGATGCATCATTCCCAGTGACAGTGAAGCTACCTCTTTCTTTTCCCAATGAAACCAGACCCATGGAGCTACCTCTTTCCTTTCCCAATGAAACCAGACCCATGGAAAAGCCCAGCAGCACCAAAGGGAGCTCTGGAAATTGTGTAAAGGAAGAGTCTGTATTCTCATACTGAAAACATAATTAAACCAACTCTGTCGCCCTTATCTGAGGCATGGAAGAAAAATGAGTGGGAAGATAACAGAAAGAGAAAGCTCTCTTATCTCTCATTCTGTATATGCAAAAAATATTTATTTTCTCAGAAATGGGGAAAGGTCACTACCATGCTATCTTTAGTAAGAGGAGGCTTAAGTGTGCTGGAAAGGATCTGTCCCATGGTGGTGACAGCTCTCAGTGCCCGGCAGGAAAGTCAGGCCTACACCTTAAATGAGGTTGTCATGGACTGTCTCACGTCCAGCACAGCATGTCTCTTCATGAGCTCTGACAGGCCAACTTTAGGACAACTTTCTTGTCAGGGTGCCACAATCCCACTGTTTTGCCCACATCTTCTACCAGCACTATGGATGACATTAGACCCTTTTCTTAGTTTCTCTCTTCTCTGTCCTGCCTTCCTGTACATTGCCCACGATCCCCCATTCCCACTGCTGCTGGGAATTGAATTGTAGCCTGATTCTCTCTGTATTGAAACATTCCTCCCAACCATTTCTCACCCAGGTGTCACATCAAGGCTAAGCCAAAAAAGAAAACAACAGAAACAACACAACAAGAAAAGCAAATTACAACTGGCCCTCTGTATCCATGAGCTCTACATCTGTGGATTCAACCAACAATGGGTCAAAGAATGCAGGAAAAAAATATTGTGCCTGCACGCAACAATTATATACAATATTTCTTTCTTTTTTTTCATTTTGCCAGGACAGTTTAATTTTAAAAAGGTGAAGAACCTGAAAAAACTGTGAAGAGAAGTGGGTGAACCCAAAAGGCCACACCTTGGGAGTCCACTGGCTCAGTCACAAAGAAACACCATCATGAAAAAAGATATGTAAGTTTAATACAAATTTTATACAAAGAAAATGTGAAAAAATATTTCTATATGCTAAAAGCAATTATGCTTCACAAATCAGGCCAGCTAGACTATTGTTTTTTTGACAACTGCAATTCACACATGTTCTTTCTTTTGTTTTCTTTTACTACCTCTTCTTATTTCTTCTCTAATATGGAGAAGTGGCCGGAAACTGTACAGTTTGCATCCTCTTCTCAACAATGAAGAGAAACAGAAGAGACTGAAATGTACAGCAGAATTGCTGCAATGATGTTGTACAATTAATTTTTCTCATATACATATATTATCTTTTGCTTTTGCTTTTGATCAATGGCTTTTGTTCTACACAACACACAAAATGATACTGCAGCATACTTAGTGTAACAGAAAGCATGACACTCACCTTCTCGTGTACTCTTCTGCTTCATTCTCATACAAAAACATAGAACAGCATCCTGAAAATAACACCTACAAGCAGAAAGATTTGTACTAATAGTGGTTGGACAGGATATCATGTCTGCTTCTTGTGCTATGAATAACTACTACAAAGACAATAATATGCAATGTATTAATTATTGTAACTGTCCTACTAACCTGTTTTGAAACTGTCTCATTGCTATTTGTTTCTCAATAAAATTAATAATAATAAAAATGCTTAGTCCAGATGCACCTGGCCTGCGTGCGTTCTGCTTCGGCCTCTCTGCTTCCGAGGAAAAAGCATATCAAGGGTGTGTGAGCGTCCTTAATCATATAGCAAAGAAAACACATTTTTCTTTGTTGCTGAGTTTATGACCCTCACGCTTGCCTACTGTGTCCGACTCTGTGATCTAGCTGAGCAGGCTTTGTTTCTGTGTAGCTTTTGTAAACAAGATGGTTGTTTTTCCCTTTTAGGAGTGACTAAAATCACACAGAGGGATGTGTCCCTCCGCATATTCCTCTAGTCTGTAGGGCTCCGTTTGTAACATGATAATAACAGCATGGCGAGGGGCCGATGGCTTGGTGTGGTCGGTGCTCGGACTCCCCACTCCACCCTGCTGCTGGGGGACACCAGCTCGACTCCCCTGCAGATCTGAGGATCAGGATCCGTATGTGACATTGATCCCTGGGCCCAGCCCCCAACCACTGGGGACCACTGGGCACCACTGGGCATCTCTCTTCCCAACATCAAGTCTTTTTTGTTGAGTTTTTTTTTTAACTTGTTTTTCTTTTTCTTTTTTGTATAAGTTAAAGTCAATACAAATATAAAAAGGAAAGGTACTCTAGGTTCAGTGACATCCACAATTGTACATTATTTACAGCTAAAGCTTAGGGCGCAAGTTTTCAGCAAGGCGATGCCGGATGTCATGTAGTGTAGCTGCTCTGTGCTGAGCGCCGGTCGAGGCTGCATCTTCCTTTCTAGCGTCTCCCATGGTCGCTCTGGTGCTGCCATCTCTTCCTCTCCCGGTGTCAAGGCTGCTCCCCCCAAGGGGTGGTGGCCTGGGGCACCACTTGCTCCTAGTCCCAGAAGGTGTCCAGTCGAGACTAGACACCTTTGGGAGGGGCTTTTGGTACTGGTCCCGGCGCCGTGCTTAGGGTGGCCTTACCCACACTTCTCGCTGCTGCTCCAGCATTGGACTTGCTGCTCCGGGACTGGTACTTCTGGGTGGGGTAGTTGGGATGCAGCTGGTGGTCTGTGGTGGTTGGGGCATAGGCAGGTTGCTTGTCACACCTTTTGCTAACAGAGCCTTGGTTGGAGTCTAAGAGAATGGAGGAGGGCGTTTCTCTGGAGCCAGAATGGTTGAAGGTCGAGCCACTATCCTTGCTTTTCTCAACTGATGACTCCTTCTCTTTGAGGGCGCTGGTGGTGTCTGCAGGAGCTGATGGGGTGCTGGAAGAGCTCCCAAGAAGGCTTGTTCACTGTTTCTGTGTTCATCTCGGTATCTGCTTCCTGCTGGGGGGCGGTAGCTGCCTGCGTGCAGGACTTCACGGGCTCGGGCCAGTGGGCCTGCTGGCAGGGGTAGTCGCAGTAGCTGGAGTTCCAGCAGCAGTAGAAGAAGGCCTTCTTCTTGCAGTTGCCACACCACTGCTTCTTCTTGGTCTCGTCCACCGTCTGCTGCTTCTCAAATTCCAGCTGCTTCTTCACCTCGGCAGTGAGTCATCCTGCTCCTGCTCCGGGCTCTGGCGCATCTCGGCCATGGTCAGCTCCAAGCTGTGTTTCATCTCTGACGGCTCCTGCTGGTGCAACCGCTGCGGCTTCTCGATCTAAGCCCTCAGCCTGCGGATCTCCGCTATTGTGCTTCTAGCAGCGTTTTTGGAAAGATCGTTATATATTTCAGTCATCGTTCCTTTTATTGCATCCATCATTTTGCTAGTGTACTTGGCTATGTCTGCGGTAACATCGCAGAGACTGTGGTGATGGGCAGGTCAGCACTGAGCGAAGACGCAAGGGTGCTGCTGGTCCCGGTGTTGCTGATCAGGGGCGACAGCTGCGTGTGGGTCCCCAGGGTGATGGTGAAAGTGGATGGGCTCTGCGTGACCTCTTTCTGCTGGACAGTCGATGAGTTCCACACAACTTGCTGCACGGCCGGGGTTGTATCCTTCGGTAAAAGTGACCTCTGCTTTTTCACCGGGCTCCCTGTAGCAGCCATGGCCAGCGCCGTGATTGTGACGGTGGACACGGTGCTGGTGGTGGCTGGGACACCCGCTGTGGGGGTTGGAGCGGCAGAGCTCGTGAGCACCGGCATTCCAGGGGGGAGACTGACTGCCTGCTGGCAGTGGTGGGTGGTGGCCTTTATCTGCAGCATCCTGCTTGGGAGACAGTTCTGTGGGTTCCTCATTTTTTTTTTTTTTTTGGAACCTTCTGCCCAAAAGGGTCTTCTCATAAATCTGTGACAAGCTCGCTCTCTGAATTGGAGTCCAGGCCCAAATGTATGGTGGGGGAATCCATCTTGTCCTTTCAACTTGTCCCTCATGAGGTGCGGTGATGGTTTCATATTTTCTGCAAAGACCTTCTTGGGCTCAGGGCTGGCCTTGTCCTTAAACAGCCCTGGGTCTGCCTTCTCACTGACTGAAAAAGTGCTGTTCAGCTCCTCTTTAACCTTCACTGGGTTTGCATGCTTGGGTTTTTTTTGGACAACTGATGCCTCTTTGTCTACCCTGCTACCTCTTTGCCCTCGGGGTCTTCTGGTTCTTTCTTGGTTTTCTGTTCATCATCACTGATATATTCAATATTGCTACTGTCTGACTTCTCGGAGTCCTCTGAATCGTTGTGCTCCACGGCCATACAAATATCTTCTGAGATTTCATTTATGCCTAGCTGTGCTTTGCAGCTTTATTGTCATGTCCAGATTCAGCTGGAACCTGCTGCGAATCTGCCACTTGGGGGAGATGAGAGGAACTGGGGTGGCCTGCTGCAGGACCGCCTTGCTTTGCTTCGACCCAGGTTAAGGTTCAGGATGCTCCTGATCATGGGCATTTTGTCTATTTCCATCACGATTGGTGCTGGCGCTTGCAGAGAGAAAGGTTTCGGGCTGCCGGACAGCCTCCCTGCCTGTCCCCTCTTTGTGGGAGCTGGCGAAGCTGTGCTCTTCTCCTGGAAGTCCATGGACTCCTCACTGGCTCTGACATGGCTGGACGTGGCCTTCTTGTCTGCGTCCTGCTCCACGTCGGAGCCTGTGTGCACCAAGGAGTTCGTGCTCATGGGCCAGCGCGGCACGTCCGACAAGGAGATCCTGCCACCCACGCCCCACGCAGCATGGGCTTGCTCATCAGGATCTTGGGGGACACGGTCATGTCGAAGTCCAGCTTCACCTTGTTCTGCTTGCAGACCTTGGCATTGGGGTTGGATGGATGGAACAGCTTTGGGCACTGGCTATTTGACGTGTACGGCATCCTGAACAGAGAGTAATTAAAAACCCCAAACTTCCGGCAGATGTTCTCCATGTAAACCTCCACCTCTTGCATGGCACTGTTGAACATGCTTTTTGTCTTTTTCACAGAGAAGGGAATTGCTTTAGACATGAGGTAGCAATTGTTTCTTGCAACCCAGACCCTGTCGTGTTGTCCAAAGAAAGAGCATTGACCTGCCCATCTTTATCCCGCAGAGCTCTTGCAGGCCCCAATGGAAAACCCTTCAGTTTTATCCAGACCAAAGGACATGGATTGCTACAAGGCTCGCAAAACCAGTTACCTCATTTTTGGCAAGCAGTTAGATAACATTCTGGACATACTTGTATCTCATTCATCTCATGTTCACAGATTCTGATGACTATTTTCGCAGTTTGTGATTACCCCATTGTAAATGATGCAGTTGTGCAAAACCCACTTTGCATCGGCCAGGAAGACTTCAGTGCAACCATACATCTTCTTTTTAGCATTCTTTTCCAAAGTACAAAGATCCATTGGATGGAAAATAGACTCGGCATAGTCAAGATGCTGTTCCACTGGAATGGGCCTCTGGAAGGCGTCTGTCCCTGGCTGCATCATCTTCTGAATGGCAAATTTGAGCAGCCAGGATGGTTGCTCAGTGGTCAGCATGGTCATAGCTTTATTCTGGGTCTCAGTGCATTCTGCCATAGTAATCTTCTTACATTCAGGACAAAACCAGTCCCCCTCTGGTTCCGATATCAGTCTCAGACACTTAGTGTGATAAACCTGGGGACAGAGCTCACAGTGAAGGACTTGGCCTTCCCAGTGACAAACCCAGCAGTAGAAATCATTCTGTCCATCCTGCTCCTTACTGCTACTGTTCACTAAGCCAGGTTTCTTTTTCTTTTTAATTTGGCTTGAGGTCACGTCCTGAGGCGAATGACCATTGGAGGAATGCAGAGGGAGGGGAACTTTCTTTTCTGGGCCATTCTGTCTGCAGCACCAGGATCTCTGGAGTGAGTAGAGATCTCCATGCCCTGTACCACCTCCTGTTCTGTCTTTATTTCCTCTTCAGCCAAGCTCTGTGGATGTATTGTTAACACTGTGTAATGTCAATACTTATGAAATGTGGAGGAGAGGCTCCTAGTTCTCACCCAATTTTTCTTCTCATTATCACCTAAACCCTACAGTCTAACAGCTATTTCAATAGCACTTACAGTGCATTAGGTATTATAAGTAATCTACAAATGATTTAAGGCATACATGAGAACTGTGTAGGGTCTATGCAAATACTATGTACCATTTTCTACCAGGGACTTGGGCATCATGGATCTTGATACCACAGGGACAGAAGAATATCCTGGACCCAGATTCCCCTTCAGATACCAGGGAAGGCAGTACAGGGGAGAGCAGTGGAAACACTCCTCCCCGCTCCCCGCCTCATGCTTCTCTTCAGGAATGCAGACTAGAAAGTAACTGTGAAGTTTTCTTCTCCCCTCCATGCAGGTACCTGGTACCAAGCTGAGGTGACTTACCTGGCAGAATCCTAGCAAAGCAAAACCGGGTGTGACAGGCCAGCTTGCCTGTGTCATTGTGTCAGATCAGATTACCTCTCAGGGTTACAAGGAGTGTAGTGAGGGTCAGCTAAGACAGATGGTGACCAATGAGTATGCAATTTAAAGAAAACAATGCTGCAAAGGTAAATTATGGTGATATAATTAAAATATTCAGGTACAGAGTCAATAACAGAAGCAGCCAAAATTATGAGTAGGCACAGGAGGAAAAAACGCTTGGGAGAAAGATTGGAACATGTGTGAGTAGAGAGCCCAAGAAAGAAGCTGTGTCACAGGGCTGGCCAAATAACTCAGCAGATTAAAGCACCCACAAATAGGCACAGGAGCCAGGGGCTCAATCACCAGGCCTGCTGTGCTGGCCCTGCCCCCGGGGCATGCTGAGATGGTGATTGAGACTGTGCATGGTGGCGCGTGCCTGTAATCCCAGCTCTTGGGAGGCTGTAAAGAGGTGGAGCACTATGAGTAGGATCTATTAGTGAGACCCTGAACACCCTGTAGATCCTTCCCTAAAATTAAAAAAAAAAAAGAAGAAGATGTGTCAGGGGGCAGAAAACATGGGCATCCTTGAACAGATGGTATGGATAGGGTAATGAATACAGTCTTTCATTAGTTTGCTTTTTTACAATGAAATACCCAAGCAACAAACTTGGAAAGGGGAAAGGTCTATTGAGCTCACCAATTTGGATGTTCAAAGACAGCAGGTCAGTTTGAGTGAGGGTGGTAGATGGTGACACATTACAGTGTGAGTGTGTGTGTTGGATTAAGTGATTGAGTGGTGACAGCTTGACCCAGGAAACAGTGAGGGAGAGAGGGAGACAGAGTGAAAGGGGAGGAGAGAGAGAGAGAGAGAGAGAGAGAGAGAGAGAGAGAGAGAGAGAGAGAGAAGGGTTCTGAAGTCCCTTTGGAGGGCATACTCCC
>NW_004524588.1:4021865-4040498 GCF_000260255.1 Octodon degus
TTCTTTTTCTTTTTTGTATAAGTTAAAGTCAATACAAATATAAAAAGGAAAGGTACTCTAGGTTCAGTGACATCCACAATTGTACATTATTTACAGCTAAAGCTTAGGGCGCAAGTTTTCAGCAAGGCGATGCCGGATGTCATGTAGTGTAGCTGCTCTGTGCTGAGCGCCGGTCGAGGCTGCATCTTCCTTTCTAGCGTCTCCCATGGTCGCTCTGGTGCTGCCATCTCTTCCTCTCCCGGTGTCAAGGCTGCTCCCCCCAAGGGGTGGTGGCCTGGGGCACCACTTGCTCCTAGTCCCAGAAGGTGTCCAGTCGAGACTAGACACCTTTGGGAGGGGCTTTTGGTACTGGTCCCGGCGCCGTGCTTAGGGTGGCCTTACCCACACTTCTCGCTGCTGCTCCAGCATTGGACTTGCTGCTCCGGGACTGGTACTTCTGGGTGGGGTAGTTGGGATGCAGCTGGTGGTCTGTGGTGGTTGGGGCATAGGCAGGTTGCTTGTCACACCTTTTGCTAACAGAGCCTTGGTTGGAGTCTAAGAGAATGGAGGAGGGCGTTTCTCTGGAGCCAGAATGGTTGAAGGTCGAGCCACTATCCTTGCTTTTCTCAACTGATGACTCCTTCTCTTTGAGGGCGCTGGTGGTGTCTGCAGGAGCTGATGGGGTGCTGGAAGAGCTCCCAAGAAGGCTTGTTCACTGTTTCTGTGTTCATCTCGGTATCTGCTTCCTGCTGGGGGGCGGTAGCTGCCTGCGTGCAGGACTTCACGGGCTCGGGCCAGTGGGCCTGCTGGCAGGGGTAGTCGCAGTAGCTGGAGTTCCAGCAGCAGTAGAAGAAGGCCTTCTTCTTGCAGTTGCCACACCACTGCTTCTTCTTGGTCTCGTCCACCGTCTGCTGCTTCTCAAATTCCAGCTGCTTCTTCACCTCGGCAGTGAGTCATCCTGCTCCTGCTCCGGGCTCTGGCGCATCTCGGCCATGGTCAGCTCCAAGCTGTGTTTCATCTCTGACGGCTCCTGCTGGTGCAACCGCTGCGGCTTCTCGATCTAAGCCCTCAGCCTGCGGATCTCCGCTATTGTGCTTCTAGCAGCGTTTTTGGAAAGATCGTTATATATTTCAGTCATCGTTCCTTTTATTGCATCCATCATTTTGCTAGTGTACTTGGCTATGTCTGCGGTAACATCGCAGAGACTGTGGTGATGGGCAGGTCAGCACTGAGCGAAGACGCAAGGGTGCTGCTGGTCCCGGTGTTGCTGATCAGGGGCGACAGCTGCGTGTGGGTCCCCAGGGTGATGGTGAAAGTGGATGGGCTCTGCGTGACCTCTTTCTGCTGGACAGTCGATGAGTTCCACACAACTTGCTGCACGGCCGGGGTTGTATCCTTCGGTAAAAGTGACCTCTGCTTTTTCACCGGGCTCCCTGTAGCAGCCATGGCCAGCGCCGTGATTGTGACGGTGGACACGGTGCTGGTGGTGGCTGGGACACCCGCTGTGGGGGTTGGAGCGGCAGAGCTCGTGAGCACCGGCATTCCAGGGGGGAGACTGACTGCCTGCTGGCAGTGGTGGGTGGTGGCCTTTATCTGCAGCATCCTGCTTGGGAGACAGTTCTGTGGGTTCCTCATTTTTTTTTTTTTTTTGGAACCTTCTGCCCAAAAGGGTCTTCTCATAAATCTGTGACAAGCTCGCTCTCTGAATTGGAGTCCAGGCCCAAATGTATGGTGGGGGAATCCATCTTGTCCTTTCAACTTGTCCCTCATGAGGTGCGGTGATGGTTTCATATTTTCTGCAAAGACCTTCTTGGGCTCAGGGCTGGCCTTGTCCTTAAACAGCCCTGGGTCTGCCTTCTCACTGACTGAAAAAGTGCTGTTCAGCTCCTCTTTAACCTTCACTGGGTTTGCATGCTTGGGTTTTTTTTGGACAACTGATGCCTCTTTGTCTACCCTGCTACCTCTTTGCCCTCGGGGTCTTCTGGTTCTTTCTTGGTTTTCTGTTCATCATCACTGATATATTCAATATTGCTACTGTCTGACTTCTCGGAGTCCTCTGAATCGTTGTGCTCCACGGCCATACAAATATCTTCTGAGATTTCATTTATGCCTAGCTGTGCTTTGCAGCTTTATTGTCATGTCCAGATTCAGCTGGAACCTGCTGCGAATCTGCCACTTGGGGGAGATGAGAGGAACTGGGGTGGCCTGCTGCAGGACCGCCTTGCTTTGCTTCGACCCAGGTTAAGGTTCAGGATGCTCCTGATCATGGGCATTTTGTCTATTTCCATCACGATTGGTGCTGGCGCTTGCAGAGAGAAAGGTTTCGGGCTGCCGGACAGCCTCCCTGCCTGTCCCCTCTTTGTGGGAGCTGGCGAAGCTGTGCTCTTCTCCTGGAAGTCCATGGACTCCTCACTGGCTCTGACATGGCTGGACGTGGCCTTCTTGTCTGCGTCCTGCTCCACGTCGGAGCCTGTGTGCACCAAGGAGTTCGTGCTCATGGGCCAGCGCGGCACGTCCGACAAGGAGATCCTGCCACCCACGCCCCACGCAGCATGGGCTTGCTCATCAGGATCTTGGGGGACACGGTCATGTCGAAGTCCAGCTTCACCTTGTTCTGCTTGCAGACCTTGGCATTGGGGTTGGATGGATGGAACAGCTTTGGGCACTGGCTATTTGACGTGTACGGCATCCTGAACAGAGAGTAATTAAAAACCCCAAACTTCCGGCAGATGTTCTCCATGTAAACCTCCACCTCTTGCATGGCACTGTTGAACATGCTTTTTGTCTTTTTCACAGAGAAGGGAATTGCTTTAGACATGAGGTAGCAATTGTTTCTTGCAACCCAGACCCTGTCGTGTTGTCCAAAGAAAGAGCATTGACCTGCCCATCTTTATCCCGCAGAGCTCTTGCAGGCCCCAATGGAAAACCCTTCAGTTTTATCCAGACCAAAGGACATGGATTGCTACAAGGCTCGCAAAACCAGTTACCTCATTTTTGGCAAGCAGTTAGATAACATTCTGGACATACTTGTATCTCATTCATCTCATGTTCACAGATTCTGATGACTATTTTCGCAGTTTGTGATTACCCCATTGTAAATGATGCAGTTGTGCAAAACCCACTTTGCATCGGCCAGGAAGACTTCAGTGCAACCATACATCTTCTTTTTAGCATTCTTTTCCAAAGTACAAAGATCCATTGGATGGAAAATAGACTCGGCATAGTCAAGATGCTGTTCCACTGGAATGGGCCTCTGGAAGGCGTCTGTCCCTGGCTGCATCATCTTCTGAATGGCAAATTTGAGCAGCCAGGATGGTTGCTCAGTGGTCAGCATGGTCATAGCTTTATTCTGGGTCTCAGTGCATTCTGCCATAGTAATCTTCTTACATTCAGGACAAAACCAGTCCCCCTCTGGTTCCGATATCAGTCTCAGACACTTAGTGTGATAAACCTGGGGACAGAGCTCACAGTGAAGGACTTGGCCTTCCCAGTGACAAACCCAGCAGTAGAAATCATTCTGTCCATCCTGCTCCTTACTGCTACTGTTCACTAAGCCAGGTTTCTTTTTCTTTTTAATTTGGCTTGAGGTCACGTCCTGAGGCGAATGACCATTGGAGGAATGCAGAGGGAGGGGAACTTTCTTTTCTGGGCCATTCTGTCTGCAGCACCAGGATCTCTGGAGTGAGTAGAGATCTCCATGCCCTGTACCACCTCCTGTTCTGTCTTTATTTCCTCTTCAGCCAAGCTCTGTGGATGTATTGTTAACACTGTGTAATGTCAATACTTATGAAATGTGGAGGAGAGGCTCCTAGTTCTCACCCAATTTTTCTTCTCATTATCACCTAAACCCTACAGTCTAACAGCTATTTCAATAGCACTTACAGTGCATTAGGTATTATAAGTAATCTACAAATGATTTAAGGCATACATGAGAACTGTGTAGGGTCTATGCAAATACTATGTACCATTTTCTACCAGGGACTTGGGCATCATGGATCTTGATACCACAGGGACAGAAGAATATCCTGGACCCAGATTCCCCTTCAGATACCAGGGAAGGCAGTACAGGGGAGAGCAGTGGAAACACTCCTCCCCGCTCCCCGCCTCATGCTTCTCTTCAGGAATGCAGACTAGAAAGTAACTGTGAAGTTTTCTTCTCCCCTCCATGCAGGTACCTGGTACCAAGCTGAGGTGACTTACCTGGCAGAATCCTAGCAAAGCAAAACCGGGTGTGACAGGCCAGCTTGCCTGTGTCATTGTGTCAGATCAGATTACCTCTCAGGGTTACAAGGAGTGTAGTGAGGGTCAGCTAAGACAGATGGTGACCAATGAGTATGCAATTTAAAGAAAACAATGCTGCAAAGGTAAATTATGGTGATATAATTAAAATATTCAGGTACAGAGTCAATAACAGAAGCAGCCAAAATTATGAGTAGGCACAGGAGGAAAAAACGCTTGGGAGAAAGATTGGAACATGTGTGAGTAGAGAGCCCAAGAAAGAAGCTGTGTCACAGGGCTGGCCAAATAACTCAGCAGATTAAAGCACCCACAAATAGGCACAGGAGCCAGGGGCTCAATCACCAGGCCTGCTGTGCTGGCCCTGCCCCCGGGGCATGCTGAGATGGTGATTGAGACTGTGCATGGTGGCGCGTGCCTGTAATCCCAGCTCTTGGGAGGCTGTAAAGAGGTGGAGCACTATGAGTAGGATCTATTAGTGAGACCCTGAACACCCTGTAGATCCTTCCCTAAAATTAAAAAAAAAAAAGAAGAAGATGTGTCAGGGGGCAGAAAACATGGGCATCCTTGAACAGATGGTATGGATAGGGTAATGAATACAGTCTTTCATTAGTTTGCTTTTTTACAATGAAATACCCAAGCAACAAACTTGGAAAGGGGAAAGGTCTATTGAGCTCACCAATTTGGATGTTCAAAGACAGCAGGTCAGTTTGAGTGAGGGTGGTAGATGGTGACACATTACAGTGTGAGTGTGTGTGTTGGATTAAGTGATTGAGTGGTGACAGCTTGACCCAGGAAACAGTGAGACAGAGAGAGAGACAGAGAGAGAGACAGAAACAGAGAGAGAGAGAGAGAGAGAGAGAGAGAGAGAGAGAGAGAGAGAGAGTAGGGTTCTGAAGTCCCTTTGGAGGGCATACTCCCAATAACCTAAGACATTCCTGTGAGGTCTCATATCTTTCAGTTCCACCCCTTCCCAGCAGAGCCACCCTGGGAGCAAGCATTTAGCACACAAGAGTTTGGGGCATTGGCTACCTAAGCCATAGCAGAGACACATACCCTTAATGTAGCTGCTGAGTGAACCCTGATGACTGTTCCAACATTTATGCCACGGTCCACCCAGATTCTTGACCTTCAAGGCTCAGGATCATCTATGAGAAGAAAAATGGCAGCATTACAGGCAGAGGGAGAGGACTGAAGGCTAGAGTCAGAGGATACCTAGAAACTTGCCAGGGTAACTATCAGGGGAAGACAAAGTGACTCAGAAGCCAAAAGAAATGTGTGACAGGAAATTGATCAGACCCATACAGAATGTTTCTCAGCACATTTAGATTTTCTGCACAGTACTGCAAAGATGCTTGCTTCCTACAGGGTCTTATTTTCAATGAACTCAGTAGATCAAGACTTGTTCTTGAGGGGATCTCAGCATGAGACAGTGGACCTCTGAGCCTCGCCTGTTCATTTGCTAAGTTTCATTGATTCCAGCGTCTTTATGCTCCTTGGCCTCCCACTGATTTCTTCTTTCATTCAGATTTTCCTCTTCTTTCTGCCTGCCTTATTGAAACAGCCTCCTACATGGTCTCACCTCCTGTGGGTCTTACCACCTTCTAATCCTTCTCCTCCCATCTTCTGGGCTGATCCTCAGCATCCACTAATCTGATCACCTTTCACAGCTGTCTAAAATTCCACTGGTGCTCTGACATTGGGGAAGTGTTCTCAGAACGCCCTTCATCTTTCATCACTCAAGAAAGATGCTGGCATACAGACTCCCTCTGAGACTTCCATTCAGCAGGTTGGGTCCAGAGGCCCATAGTTTATGTCATGAATATACACCTTGCTTGACTCTTCTGATGAATTGAGATCAGTGTGGGAGGCTGTGTACTCTAGAGCTTCATGCTGGTTATGCAAGGGCTCCGTGGTGCCCCATTTACCTCTCTGCTCTGTGTCCTCACAGCTGAGCTGCATCCCTGGGCCTTGATTATCCGAGCCCAGCCATGCTGGGCGCCAGAACACAAATGCAACCCTGAAGGTCTGTTTGGCATGGCAACAACTGGGCAGTTTCATCTACAAACCGGTCACTCAATTCCACAGTGGGAGAAGATGGGGCCAGGGATGCACCTGCTTTGGAGAGATTTTTTATTTTTTATTGTTCTTTGTTACAAAAAATGAGAAAATAGCAGACTGCAGGTAGCAGGGGGCAAAGTAATTTAAAAACATGTATAAATAACTTGTGGCATTCACTGCCTGCGCTTGTTCTGAGACAAATAGCTTTGTAAGTAAACCAAGATGAACCAAACATGATGGTAGCAACACCAGAACTAGCTGTGCTGTGATTCTGTGAACTGTATGCACCTAAAATTTCAAAGCTTCAGATGGTGCAATCATGAAGTTTCCAAAACCAGCTGCTCAGAGCCCCAGCACCACGAGATTTTCTCTGCCGCCCATTTGTCCCCATCCCAGGCCCTAACTTGATCCCTATCCTCACCTGCACACTTTCCCTTGAATTCATATGTGGCTTACTTGCTTTCAAGATGGTAAATCATCTCATAGATCAGTGGCTGCTAGGACCTCAGTGACTTATGCTAACTTCCTTCAGGGACTTGGTGTTTACTTTTATCAAGGAAATTTGGGAGACAGAACTTGACTAAAGAATGACAACTAAACAAAAAAGGGGATACAGATGAATGTCCATTTTGTATCTGTGTATTCAAAGTGGTTAGGATAGATATATAGTTACATTCTCTTAATGAATAGAGGGATTTGTTCTAATAACGTTTGTAAATAGGATATCAAGTCTGCATCTTGTACAGCAAATAACCACTAGGAAGAATGTATGCAATGTGTTAATTATTGAAACTGTCCTACCAATTTGGTTTGAAACCGTCTCATTGCTATTTGTTTCTCAATAAAATTATGGAAAAAAATTTTATATATGGGTGGAACTTTGTGGGAGGGTGGTGGACTTGAGGAAAGGTTATTATCGTCGGCCACCTGATGTACTGCAGAACTTATCCATGTTTCTGGCACACAGTGGGTACTTAACATGGCTCATAAAATGACTGGCTTCTGATGTCTGGATCCCTCTTGAAATTTTCTTTCTTTTTTTCAGCTGCTAGGTGCCACTGCAACCATTATTGTGACAAAGAGAATTAAACATACATTTAATGAAAATGGTATAAGTTTATTTTGTATTTTTCTGAAGACCTAATTTAAATAGTTCTTATATTTTAAAACCCAATATCAGATTATATATTTCTGACTTTGGGTTTTTATTTTTTATTTTTTATGTATTTAGTACAGGGTCTACAAGGTCTCACTATAGATTGGACTCATAGTGATCCTCCTATTTTCAGCCTCCCAAGAGCTGGAGTTACAGGCATGCACCACTACGCCCAGTCTCAATCGCTGCCTCAGCACGCCCCAAGGGCAGGCCCAGAATGGCACACTGGGGATCGATCCTCAGTCCCTGCATCTGCCTAAGCAGGCACTTTAATTTGCTGAGCTATCTGGTTGGCCCTGGGGTTTATAACTGATCTAAGATTTAATAAACTACTACCTCTAACCTACTCCTAGTGTAAATATCTTAGACTAGGAATTTGTCTCATCTCTCAATTCCTCTTGCCTCCAGTGCAAGTAGAGTTCTTAGCCAGGAGTCATAGGTTCCAGTGTGCTTTTTTTCCTCATGGCCTGTTGGGTAGACTGGCTGGAGGACTCCTCACTATTTCTGGTGTTATCAATCTTCAACATGAGCGGAGTGGGCCACTCTCTGCATCAGCTTTTTAGGGCCGATGCCATGGATGGTTCGTGATAACAGCAGAAATTTATCTTTTCACAGTTCTGGGGATAAGAAATCTAAAGTTGAGGTGTGACTGGGCTGTGTTCTCCCTGAAATCTCTAGGAGAAAACTTTCCTTGCCTCTTCTGGCTTCTGATGGTGGCCAGTGATCTTTGGCATCCCTTGGCCTATAGATGCACCAGACCAGTGTCTCTGCCTATGTCTTCACAGGGCATTCTCTCTCTGGGTCTCTTATGTTTGTTTTCTTATAAGAACACTGGTCCTTGGATTAGAACCTGGTGATCCAGTATGACCTCATCTTAACTATTTCTACCTGCATTAAACCCTATTTCCAAATAAGGTCACCTGCTGGGATTCTAGGTAGACTTGAATTTGGGGAGGAAACTGTTCCACCTAATACCTAATCCAGTGTCAATTCTGTCCTCAATTTCTAAGTTTCACATCAATTGGCCCCATGCAAGTGGCCCCCTCTACAACAACTATTTCCTTTTTTGTATGGCTTATTTCTTGCTAATGGTCTTTAGATATTTAAAAAGATAGTAAAACATTATCCTTCTGACCTTCCCAGAGCAGGAACCAGACACTCGTAGGCTAAGAAGCCTGGGGCAGACAATGACACATGTTTCCATAACTATTTCCTCAGCTTTCTTAACCAGGGGTCTAGATACCTAAGCTCCTATGGCCAATTCAGATTGTTAGCAGATAGAGAACTCAAAGACCCAGTACTCCTGGCCAGCATTCCTGTACTTTTATCATTTAACTAGCAGTTGGGTTTTGGTCAGTCCTATGACATAGTATTTACTTTTTCATGATAAATTCTAAGACCCCCTTGTCTTTTGGACTGAGCCAATGCCAGTGCATTCTTCCACAGATGGAAGAAGCTGTGAGAATCTATGTGGACAATGTTGTGCTAATTTTCTCTTGAGCATTACTGGGATATCTAACCCATGTTTTCTCTTATCCTCATGCCCTTTTTACAGTATTGAACTCATGGCCTTTTCACTGATCTACAGCCCAAATCTTTGTTTTCTTTTTTTATTGTGAGATGGGAGCTTGCTAAATTCCCCAGCTGGGACTCAAACTTGTGATCTTCTTGACTCAGTCTCCCAAAGTGCTAACCTTACAGGCACTTGCCTCTGCACCTTACTTTGGTCATATGACTTTACTCGCTTGCATTGAATTTCATTTAAAGTCCTCTTGTACTTTCTTTTAGGTGTGAGTGTGCCCTTTGATTTTCTGTGCCAACCTGTTCCACTCCAGGTTGCAAACATCCTCTCTGAAGTGTGGTTGCACTTGTTTCTGTTTTCTCACCAGGTGTGAACTGTGTTGGCCTTGGCCAGGGTCCTCCATGATTACTAACCTGGCATTGACTTCCTAAGTGTTGATGTTTTCTTCTCCCAGGATCTTTCTTTTAATTTGTGAGCTTCAGGACCCCACACCCCAGCTATGGAGAGACTGTCACACTGGTTCTTGAGGCACACTCAGGAATCGCATGAAGTCTGGGACTGCCAGTACTAGCTTTAGCACTGCAGGGGGCCAGAGAAGCTTGGACTTATTTCCACACTCCTCCATAGACTCAAAAGTCATTCTGACCTCTAGCTGTCTAACACTACACAGGGTTTTCCCATTTGCTATTCTACCTCAGTATATCTAGCTTGTTCTATCCATTAAATGCTTTCTTTACAATCCTTTTGCTCCCTTTACCTCCCTATATTTTTCAAAAATTAAAACATGTTTTTCTAAACTGAATTCCATAGGGTTATTTTCCACTGTGTTTAGTCTATTTGTATTATTATTCTACCTGTACTAGTTCCCAATGGAGCATGAATATTTCCAATCACTTCCAAATCATTAATAAAACTATGGAGAAAGACAGGTTCTTATCCCAAACCCTGTGGCACCAATTAGACACTTACCCTCAGATGGGCTCCTTGGCAATTTGTCATTACCCTATGGTCTTTCAGCCAGTGTTTAATCAATGAGGCTGGGTCTTGTCCAGGCCAATTTTAAACTAAGTTTCCAGGGAAGCTTTCTGGAGATAAATTGCATCATTGAAACTGTCTACTCTCCAGCAGTCCTTCCAACTGCTCAGGCTGGGGGCCCATGAACATGCCAGGCCATTTAATTGGCTCCAATACTTGCTCAAGGTGGTAGCATCTATCTCTTTCCACCTTTAACAAGCTTCTCTCTTTCTCGAGGAAAGGAAGTAGAGGGAGAAGCAAATTGTTGGGGACAGTTCTCTTCTGTATTATGAGTAACTAAAACATTGTCTAGATGTGTTTGTAAGGCATGGTATACGGTCTCCTCTGGGCAAGGTTTTGCTCACCTAGATCTGCTTCCTCAGACACATGCAAGTGTACAATACTCCTGCAGGGGGAGGTCCTCACCTCCCCCTATTTTATCCTCCTATTCCCCACCACACTGAAGGAATAGGAGGATAAAAATCACAATTATTGAGCATCAATTATATTTTAAAACTTGTAGCAGAGATGCCCACACAAAGTAAGGGTGCCATAGCCTACCCTTTCAGACAGATGTAAGTCTGAACTGTAGGACTCAATGGTCAGTTTATCCATCTTTTGCTTTACCATCTGTCCACACTGGAGCTTATCAAACATAAACACATGAAATTACCTTATCATGGTGAAATTTTAACTTTTTTTCAAATCAGCCCTGCTTTCAGCTAGGTTAGGTTATCTGAATGACATGTCCCATAGTTGTGTTTCTTTTCTTTTCTTTTTCTTTTTTGTTTTGCATTTTAAGGAAAGGTCTACAGGATGTTCAGGGTCTCACTACTAAATTGGACTTCTAGTGATCTGCCTGTTGACAGCCTCCCAAGAGCTGGGATTATAAGCATGCACCACCACACCCAGTCTCAATTGCCATCTCAGCACACACCGAGGGTGGGGCCAGCACAGCAGGCTAGGGGATTGAACTCCTGGCCCCTGTGTCTGCTTGCAGGTGCTTTAATCCACTGAGCTACTTGGCCAGCCCTCCATAGTTACATTTCTTAGGTGGATTATTTAAATGAGAAACACTTGAGGGAGAAGCCTAGATATTAAAGAGCCAGCTCTAGCATTAGGCATGCAGGGAGACCACAAAGAAGTAAAACACTCCAAAATCAACTTTCCAGCCATGCTTTCCAGGTCATTGCTCCATGTATCAAAATCACTTGCATCACTAAGTTATCTATTTTCTACATGGCATCGTAGACATATTTGATTGCAGATTCTGGATATGGATCTGAATTTTAATAAGCATTGTTAGGTGGTTCAAAGCAGGAGTACTAAATCTGGGTTTACAGATCTACTAGATTAAGATTTTCAAGCTTTAGTGTGCATAAGGCTCATCCAGAGGGTGCAGAACCTATAGATACTAGAGAATCACTCATAATTTTTTTCCCCAACTATGGGATGGGACTGATAGACTATGATGTTAATTAGCATCCTGGATCTTTCTGATGTGAGTGGTCCAAGCGGTTCCCTGTGAAAACTCTCGAGTTCTCAGGAGTTCTATGTCTTGCCATCGTCATACTCAAAACTTTGCAGGTGCCTCTGTGGCATTTTGTGGTGATGGGGGGTCTCCTTTTTCTTGTGTCAGATTCTAAAGGTGCTAAAACCAAGAAAACATTAAGATTCATGACTGTAGATGTAGGCCTTCTTACCAGTTGCAACAATTTCTTTGTGTGTATGTGTGTGTGTCTGTCTGTGTGTATACATTTCAGGAAAAGACAAAGGGAGAAAAAGAAAGCTATCACCAGCCAGCCACTGAAGAATCTGTTCCCTCAGGTGAGCTCTTTGTTACGCAAATGATGTATAACCCTGTCCTATCACAAGCTCCAAGACAGGAACTTAACCCAAAGGCATCCAGTTCCAAGGTTCTGATTCATTTCTCTCACTGCCCAGCCTTTGGGTATTACTTGAGGTAGCCAACTTTAAAAGAATAAAAAAAACCCAGTAACAATAATTTTGTTTATATCACTAAAAATGCTGCCCCTGGAAATACATTTTTCTGTCATCACTGTTATGCTGCAAATCCTCTAAACTGTCTCTTATGCAGAACCACTTTTCTCTTTTCTAGAACTTTGGGATGAAACTCAGCCTTGCTCCTGTTACATGTGAAAGACACAGAAGGCAGAAGAGGCTCAGTCCTGGGGTACCTCCAGGGCCTGCACATATCCCAGGAGAGGAAGGAACAGCACTTCCTCGAGTTCATGGTCAACACACCCAACTGCCACTGTGTACAGGCCAGGGAGACAGGGGTGGGGTGGGGACTTGGGGCGCACAGCGAAGCATGCTGCAGAAAGGGGGAACTTTTTCTACTCCCCAGGGCTGTCCCACAAATGGGGACAACTTCCCAAGCCACCAGCCTAGAGGCTGGCTCTCGGGTGTGTCCAAGGAAGCTCCCTTGGCTATAGCTGGACTCACATTCCTGCTGGCTCTGTTTCCTAGCAATTCTTTCCTTGATGGGGACTCCTTTATTTCTTTTCATTTTTAAAAATATCCATACAGTTTCTAAACATACTTCCGTGAAGACTCACTGTCTGAAATGCATTACTTTTACTGTCCTCTAGGCCTTAGCTAGGGGCTATTCTAAGTTTGCATGCCCTTCCTTCCAGCGTTCGCTTATTTGGCCTCTGCCCTTGCCTTGCCCACCACCACATTCACTCCCTACCTGTGTCCCCCACTCCTTCTCCAGAGTCCCGCCCTGCCGATGGCCATGTCCTTGTTTGTCTACCACCTTCCCCTGTTACCACTGGCTCCTGGGGCAGCCTGATGGGTTGCAAGAGCACAGGGGTCCTGTGGTTCTCCCGTGGTGTGCGTGTGATCTCTGCACAATCGATTCCTACCATTTGTATGCTGTGGCTCCGGTTTCAGGCTGGCAGGGAGGGAGTGATAATGGTTGTCCCTGTCGCTCTCTTCCTCACTGTGTTCGAGCCACACCAGTTTCCTGACTGGGTCTTGAAGCTAAGGAGCCCACTCCTGCCTCTGGGCCTCTCTGCTCCTCCTTCTGCCTGCAACAATCCTCTCCCAACGTCCGCGGGATCCGCATCACTTCCTCTTTCCTAAAACGCCCCACATCAGCAGATGCTTCATATATAGCTGTTGAATGAATGAAAAACTTATTAGTCTTTCTAATGAAAGACTTAGAACAGGGGCACAAGAGGCGAAATGGATATTTTATCCACAGTTCTCGAGCAGTAGAACTAGGATACTGACTCGGTCTCTGTCACGCAGGTCGTGTCTTTCCTCTGCCCAGCTGCGTCGATCAACCCCATGTACAGTGCTCTGCTCTCAGGGCCACTGCATCTACAGGACAGACGGGGATGCTCAGAGTCTGACCTTCAGCAAGGATTAAAGGTCATCATGACTTGTGTCTTAAATATCTGAATCTTCTTCATTATGCCCTAGCCATGCTGCCTTAATTCAGGTCTTCAAAAGCGCTACCTCAGAGCACTTGCACATGTAGTTTCTGGGAACTCTATTTGCCTAACTCTTCACTTGACTGACTTATTTTCATCCTTCAATCCACAGCTCACAAAGCTTTCTTTCTTTCTTTTTTTTTTTTTTCCACAAAGCTTTCTTGAGGAAAAATCTCCCATTATCTGTGATGGCCTGAATGATTACATCTTCCCCAAAATTCATCAGTGTGGTAACACTAAGGAATGGGGTGCTGGGATGTGACTAGGTCATCAGGACTCTGACTTTGTGAGTAAAATTAGTGCCCTGTAGAAATGACCCCCAGGACTTGTTTATCCCCTCCACCCTCTGAGGACGGGACAGAACATAGTGTTTATGTACCAGAAAATGGCAAGGCCCACACTGGGCATCAAATCTACTAGCACCTTGATCTTGGGTCTCCCACCTTGGAACTGTGGAACTAAATTTCTGTTGTTTATAAGCTACCTAATGAATAGTTCATTATAGAAGCCTACACAGACCAGGCACTCCACATGTGAGAAAGGATTCAGGCTTTTTTTTTTCTTTCGTATTTGTCATTATTTTCTTGCGATTATTTGTTTGGTCATTCTCTTTGGGACAGGGCCATTTCTACTTTGGTCATCATTGTAAAATTAATGCTAACCCTGGGTCTGTAGTGAAAGGGATCAACAGATAACCCTATTATCAAGTAAGTCTATTATCAAACAAAAAGCAAAAGCTTTCGGAATTAGATATCATTTATGTATGTCATCAGAATCACAGCCTGAACGCCTTGTGTCTAAAGCATCAACTCATAGCAGGCAAAAGGTCTTCTGAGCCAATCACAGTTTGGGTGTAAAGTCCTCAAAATATGTTTCATGTTTGTGCATTTTCCATTAGGTCTGCTTGTCAAATAGATTCCAGGCAAGTCACTTGATATGTCTTCATCACAGTAAAAATCCAGACACCAAGATTATAAATTATACTGTAGGTCCTTACTTATAAATTAAGTATAGTGAGCTGTGCTGTGATAACATCTATGTCAATATCCAACTCATACCTTGTTTATATTCTATCCCATTCTATTTTACATAAAGTGGAATTTGAAACATTTTAGAACAATGAAAAAATATTTATTGATAACATATCCAATGTCTACCCCTAGGAAGCATGTAGAAGTGTCCCAAGACCATGACTCTATTCTTAGACTGTTGTATACCACACAGTTGTATACCAAATGATTCTGCATCATTTTGTACTCAAATTCCTTAGTATATGTATTGAGCAAGACACCCAGGAGGTAAAACTGAACCTGGAAGGAGGAAAATAAATGTATTGGAGTCTTATGGAAGAGAATATGAAATCTAACTGGACTTTGAAAGATGGGAGGAGAATAAATCAACATATTTATTGAGTGCCTACTGTGCAAAGAATACAGTACTAAATACTATGAGGGACACAAAGAATTATAAGACAGGGTCTTTGCCCTTAGCAACTTTATAATCCAGTTGTAGAGACATGACATAAATCAGTGAAAAGTTAAATAACATTATGAGAGAGAAATAGCAGTTAAAGACAATGGCATCATAGGCAATGTCATGAAGCATTATGTGATTAACTGCACAATGAATGATAGAGACAATAAAAACTTTAACAGTTCAAAAAGGTGGGTTGAGGAGGCTTCCCAGAAGACATAGTACTTAAACTTGAGTTAGAAGACTGGGTGAAATTGGCTAAGAAGATGACAGAAGATGCTGGAAGACATCATCGAGGAAGAAGAGTGGAGGATGGCATAAGCAGAAGTGTAGAAGCAGGGCAGAAAAGGAAGAACTGAGATCAACTGAACTGTTAGGAATAAAGCTGAGGAAGAGACTATGTAGTTTATATATTACCCCCATGGAATTAGGAGCCACAACAGATTTTGTGCAGTGGACAATGCTTTAGAAGTGGGTCTGTCCTATAACTTGAATGTTTCAAGCCTGGATTTTGGCAAGAGTCAGTAACCCCTACTTATTTGTATACTAATTTATGGAGCCCTTTTCATAGCCAGATGTGGGCTAAGATTTTGAAAATGCAAAGATCAATAAGACAGGTCTTTTGACTTCAAATTTCTTACAGGGCCAAGTGGTACAAAATATATTCGGTAAGCAATTTTAGAAAGTCTATTACCTTCCTGGAATAGCAGACAATACCATCAAAAGAAGCTTAGGAAACAGGAGTGGGGCCTTCAGATTTCAGTGATATGGAAAAAGAAGCAGTTCAATGTAGGTGAAATAGGGTCCAGAGAATGACTGTCACAAAAATGTTGAAAATGCAAAGGAAGAGCTAGCACAGAAGCTCGGAGCAAAGACCCGAGTGAGCAATGCAGGTTAGAGAGAGCACAGTTAAAGCAGATATCCAAAAAGAGACTATCAACAAAGAAGAGACAGAGGCAGGAACCTAAAACTTAGGCTGCAATTGCATTTCAAACTGGTGAATAAGACATCAATTAAGATGTCTTAACACACAGAGGCAGGGCAGAGTTGGGACAGTGTATGTCATCCAAAGGAAGCAGGATATGCAACTTTTCAAAAGTGGGGTAGGGCTTTTTTCCAGAGTTCAAGGTTGCAAGTGATTAAGGAAAGACCATGGAGGGTCTAGTCAGGCGATGAACTCTCTGGTAATGGGACTTCTTGGAGAAACATCGAATTATCATGTTATGTATAGCACAGAAAATTCCCTAAACTTGGTAGTAAATTAAGCCAGTTAAATTATATTATTTCAATTAGAATGCTTGTCAAGAAAAGTGAAGTTACTCATGCTATGCAGAAATTCACAGTGTTGTTAGTAACAAAGTCTAGAAATCTAGACATTTATAAATAACCTATCCTTTTTAAACTGAGAATGTATTTTTGTATCAAGAATAACATATTTCTTAAAATAATAATTTTGTATTTATTGACTTGCCTTTGGAGAAGAGTGGACAAGGAAAGGCAGCTCACCTGGACAGTATTTGGGCACTGGACATAACTTCCAGTCTGTAGTGTGCCTTTGGACACAACTCTGTGGCTTGTATGAGCGTCATTAGTACCAGTGTAAGGAAATGAAGAGACCTGGGTGCGTTCAATGAGCTATCACCTCTAATGTGACAATATTTCTACAGTGCTCGGATCTTATAATTAAAGATTGAGAGCTTCTGGAGGACTAGGAGCAAGATCTAATATACTAATAAGTATTTAATACTTTTTTATACAAATAAACTGAAGGAGGCCTTCATGAATTAAGTGTAATTTCAGTGGAGCAGAAATCGTGTTTCACTCACTAGCCATAAATATAAGATTAGGAAATAGGGGCCAAATCTAAGGGGGTGACTTTTGCAGTAGCCTTCATTTCTGTGAATGGCCATTGCAATACAGCACGCTTCCGTGCTCTGCTGAGTGATTTAGATTAAATGTCACAAAGCTCTTCCTGGCAATAAAGACTAATAGATACTGAAGTGAGTTGACAAAAGGAATGTGGATGGTAGATCTCTGAAAGTGCTTGAAAAGTAGAAGCAATCCATATTTGAGATTTGAGTCATTTTCCTGTCCCTGGATACAGTGATCCAGACCTCTGGATCACATTTCTCTTGGGACATGTATTTGAATGAATCTTGGGAGATCTTGCGTACCTATTGACCATGCTGAGGATGCAAACTCTCCACAACAGATGACTTCATGTGTCCCCAGTAAACTGTAGCCTTTGAATGTCAGGAAGTAAGGTGCCACTAGTGAGGGTGAGCAGGCTGGAATGGCAAGCGTGCTTCCGATGGCCACACCAGCTCTCTTTCCAGTTATAGGTAAAACATATTTCCTCATCTTCCTCACAAGAAGACACACTGTCATCCCTTATTGTGAATTATGAAATATCTTTTTCAACCAAAGACATGGGGAATGGAAATGGTGGACTTGAGTACACTATATTTCACTTTGCCAATTCTCCCTTGACTTCCTCTCTACTGTTTGTTTTCATCCACGTATAAATAGCCTTGCACTGTGGTCAGACATTTACTATAAGTATTACCTGAGCTTTGACAATGGTTTCTTCTCTTGACAGGCAATGTTCTGCTAAGAAAAATGCTAGAGGAACTTTAACACAAATTCACTTCCTCCTCCCACTTGGCCTCAATCTGGACTTTCTCTTTTTTTTCTCTTTTGTTGGCTTCCTGCTCTCTTTTTTCCATTTCATTGCATCCTCCAATTTTATTTTCAAAGATGCTTTGAACACAACAAAAATACTACCAGAGCCAGTTATAATAGCACATGGATTTTGTTATGTTATGTAGATTCTCCTCTTAGTCTGAACATCTCAGATTTACCTCTGAAAGGTAAAAGGAATTAATCTGATCATTTATCTCTCTTCCCCCCTTCTACTCAGGAGAATATTTTTCCCATCCCTGAGTGTGCCTATTTTTATTCTATGTCTTCTGAACCCTTGTTTAAACTGAAAATATTGATAAACTCCACTTCAAGCTCAGCACTCATTAACAGAGCCCTAGCTCACTGCAGTACAGGTGTATGTGAATTCATAGGATTCCTTTGGGGCCAGTAGCAGTGAGATACAGAGGTTATGTGGAGAGAAGAAAGACATTAAGAACTGATTTGAATGCTCTGGACTTCTGAGACACAGGAGTGGGAGAGAGGATGAATTCTGAGGAATTATCTACGGGCATCCCCTAGATCAGCAGGAGTCAGTGGTGGCGAATGTGAGCTTGCAATCAGGCTGGCCATGTTCTCCTGCAGTTCTAGATCTCATCAGTGCCTTAATCATGGGCAAGGTCCTTCAGTGCTCTAAGTAGTTTGCCATGAAACTGGGGCAGTGATGGTTTTCATCTTACAAGGTATGGAGAACAATCAGTTAATGCCTATAAAAGCACGTGGGACGGTGCCTTTCATATGGGAAGCGATTGAAGAGCAGCAGTGCTCGTTGCATGCTGTCCCTCTACTAATGTCCACCTGAAGTCAGCACATTGTGAAAAACTGTCTTTTTCAGTTATATCCTTGAGAAAGTCTTGCTTCATGAAAATGATGTTCAGAACCATCCATCAGGTTTAGAAAGAAAGAAGTCAGGGCAAGGACAGTTTATCCTGTAGGTGATCCTTAAAATTCTGGGTCACAGAGTTTCCTGCTACCCTGCGCCGGCGGGACCAGTCCCAGCCCAGGCGCAGCGTGGGCCGGACCCTCTCCCA
>NW_004524588.1:4044143-4064974 GCF_000260255.1 Octodon degus
AATATATGCAGTGTATTATTTGTTGAAACTGTACTTCCAATTTGATTTGAAACTGTCTCATTGCTATATGTTTATCAATAAAACTGTAGAAAAAAAAATAATTCTGGGTCAATGTCGATTTGCTAAGCTTCCTACATTCTTCAAGAAATTAATTTGCTTGTTGTTGATTTGTCTTGTAATATCATATAGGAGGAGATGCTTATATGTGTATGTAAATACATGTGTGAATAATACATACATGGATGCATATGTGTGCATGTATATATGTATGTATGAAGAAATACATGCGTGAAATATTTTCTGTTGCTCTGGTATTGGTGTCCAGGACGCAAAGTCTTCTAAGTATTAGGAGCTCTGTAGCAGAGGCTGTAACAGTAGGCACCAGCTCACAGCCAGAGGCACAGGCCTGAACAGGAGAAGAGGCCAAGTTGGAAAGGAATCATTTACATCAAGTGTTGTATGGCAGGAAGTCTCAGAGGACTCTGAAGAACTCACTCATGTGTCCCAGGAGAAAGCCTGCAACTGGCTGCATGCTTCATGGAGTGATCTCATGACCTGTCTGTGTAAACTAGAGAAATGACACACTGAGCAGTGAGAGGACCGTGATAGTGGCCAGCCATGCACCCCTCCCTCTGCCTCTCATCATCTTGACATCATCCGGGGGAGGCATGACTAAGATACAAAAGGTGGCTAAGAGCCACAGCATAATGGGCTTGAACTGTGTTCCCTAAAAGATAGCCTGAAATCCTAATCCACAGTTTCTCAAATAATGACCTTATTTGGAAGTAGGATCTTGTGGAGGCCAGGATGTTAAGATGAGGTCATTAAAGTTGGCCCCAGCTCAACATAATTATGCCCTTAAAAGAGCAGGAAATTTGGACATAGTTATATAGGCAAGCACCTGTTAACAGACATGTGCTGTATGGGATGATCTTGGCCACAAACCAAAGTATGTCTGGGGCCACCAGAAGCTGGAAAAGGTAAGAAAGTATCCTTCCCTGGCACTTTCAGAGGGATTCCAGTTCCATTGTCCACTTGATCTTGGATTTCTCATCTCCAGAAATCCGAGAAAATCAATTCCTATTGTTTTAAGCCCTCAAACTGCATGTTGTCACAGCAGCCCTAGGAATCTAACACAAAGCTCAAAGCTGTGCAGGAGGAAGGAGAGCGAGATGTAATTTATGTCTCTTACTGATTGAAACTCTAACCTGAGCCACACTTTAGGAGACAAATATGACCAGAAAGTTATGGAATCTGTCCAAGTTCTTATTAAGGTATGTGCTATGTATTAGGAAAGCAAGTTTCCACAGAGCAAAAATGGAAGCAGCAGCTGGAAAAAATACAATTATTTTATGCATGCAACCCACTGAGTGGAGACTACTTAATAAACTGGCTCCATGCAGATTCCAAGGTCCTCTGCCCATCAGATGTGTGGGAACTTTGCCAGGATTTGTCTCAGGATGGAGGCTGGTTACTTTGACAGTGTAGGTAAGAGACAATTCTACAACTACCCAATTTACAGACTTGGAACTGGTGGCAGCTTTAAATGCTCGACCCATTATGTTCTGTAATTAAATCTGATATTTAATGATGAACCCTCAGGAGCACAAATCACTAAAATCTGAGGGGGATCCAAAGAGAATGGTGGAATATTCCCAATGAAAGAGCTTACTTCACCTTTTCCGTAGGTAGAAGCAGACACCTTTTCTTGTCTTTGCTGTTAGATTAGTATGCAGAAGTGCCCTCAATACTGAAGAAGATTTCTTCCATAGTCTAATCAAGGGCCCTCTTCCAAATTTGATAGGAATAATGCGCTTTGTTCTTTATTCCTTGGACAGCTCGCTGCATTGGCCTATCAAGTTTCTGTATAGTGTTCCAGCTGCGGGCTGTAAAATGGGCTTTGGGGAAGTGGAAGACCAGCAGGATTTCTATCATCCTGGAGGCTGAGGCAGGGAGAAAAAAGTCTCAGCAGGTTGAGATATCAGATCTGTTATCTTGCAGGATCTCAGCAGGGGCTTCTTGTTGCAATTAGCACCTCTTCCCTTGTAAGACAGAGAGGGCAACTCAGCTAGGGCTGCCCCATTGCAAACTTTCATATTCTTCACTGTGCCACGATTGGAGTTATTTAGAATAATTTTTATAATTCTTGGATATGCTGGGCAGTCCTTGTTGATCTATATGGACATGGCTAATATGGTTCATTTTGGATAGGTTGGAAGTGTGGAAGAGGAGGCATTGAAGAAGGGGACTTTCAGGGGTGGTAGGAATCACTGAGGGAGAGATTAGGGAGGCAGCAGATATCAGCCTGAATTTACCAAGGTACTCCGGGCACCAGGATAGAAAAGAGCAAAGGAAGGGGTACTACTGCTTCTAAAGCAAGCTCTTTTTGCATACTTATCTCCATGCACCTCAAGTATTCTTGATGGGACATCAAGATTCCATTCCTTAGTACCTAACTCCTTTCCATCACCACTGAGCCCTTAACATTAAGCCTAGGCTGTCGATTTTGGCTCAGTAGATGCTCTGCTGGGGAAAGAAGGGAAAAACAGGAGTCAGAATTAAAGAGATCTTTCCTATAAAATAAACCACATGGGGAGGGTAGAAGGAAATTGTGAAATGTTTGTGTTTCTGTCATTTTAAGAAAATCCTCTGGATAATCCTTTCTCATTCTCTCACTTCCAAGTTGAACTCTATGGACCACTTCTCCTTTCCCAGAATCCTTAGCTTGTGGGACCCCACACCTGATAGGTTTTACTTTCATCTGTTGGGCTACTCATATTTTGTTTCTGTCTTTGTTTCCTCTTCCTTCCCCTTTAAATCTTGGTGTCTCCCACTGCTTGTCCTTTGCCCTTTACCAGTCTTCTGAGTTCTTTCACTTCCTTACTGACAACTTTCAAGTCTATATTTCCAAGGAGTAATTTTTGGATGTCAAAGTCACAAATTCTGTTTCTTTCCAAGGAGGTCACTCCCATCTCTGTGATATGCAAACTTAACAAGAAAAACATCTGAAGGGCTTCATTGATCTCCACTCCACAAACCAGCTCTCTCTCTCTCCTTTATTGATTTACAATTATGAGCAAGAAAGCCCAGAAATACTGGCAAGCTTTCTTAACCTCATGTTACATCTGAAACTACATCCAAACATCACCAAGTCCTAGTAATGCCACAGCTAAACAGAACTTGGCTCTATCCACTTCACTAATGAGCACTTGTCACCCAAGGGGTGTTGTAGTGTGGGTCTGCCAAGGAGACTGTGTTGGGCTCATCTTCAAACCTACATTGTATGAGTGCATGGACACCATTTGTGTAGAGAAAACTGCGGAGAGGGAGTATGCAGGTTTTAAGGATAGAGACAGTTCATAGAAGTAGGGAGCAGAAGAACAGAGACCCCTGGAGGCTGAGAAGTGAATGGTAAAGTGGGAAAAAGGGAGACTGAGTGATAGTACCAAAATCTACTTAGATAGGAGGGAAGTTCCAGTGCTTCACAGCACAGTAGGGTGAGCATAGTTACAATAATTTCTTATTCATTTTATAAAGGACTAAAGGAGGTTGAAGTTTCCTAGTGCAGAAAGAGATAAATGATTTGATCATCACATTGTGTACATATAAATCAAATTATTGTACTATACACCCAATCTATGTACCATTTTCCCATCAATTGTGACAGAAACAAATTTAATTTTTTAAAGTACACTTATATTATTTCCTATTGCAAGAATTAGAAAATAAATGTCAGTGAGCTGGTCACCTTTTTTAATAAGTACAGTTTTATGAGAACACAGCTATGCCCATTCACTGAAGTGCTGGCCGTGACCACATCCACGTAACAGTAGCAGAGTTGATGCCGCAGCACACCCTGACTGGCCTGCGTGGCCTCAAATATCCACTACTGAGCTGTCTGCAGAAAATGTTTGCTAAATCCATATTCTACTGTCCTAAACAATGCAGCTCCAGGGCCACACAAATGTTTCCTTAAGAACTTATTTGTCATATTGTTTATTTTTAACATTTTTATTTTTAAATTGCAAATTGACTATTCTTAGCTGTATATATTTAACGGGCACAAAGCAGTGTTATGATTTATGAAAGTGATGTGGGATAATTAAATCAGCTAATTGACATCCACTACCTTAGTTACTTGCTATTTTTTATCCTAAATTTATTCTCAGCACTTTTTAAATGTATATTATTATTTTTTACCATGCTGTGGAATATATATCAGGAAAAAAAATTAATGTTCCTGTCTAACTGAAGCTTTATGCTCTCTGACCATCTTTTTCCTTTCCTTCCCTGTTCTACCTCTGGCAAATACTATTCTCTCTGCTTCCCTGAATTTGATTGCCTTAAATTCCATGTGTCAGTGAGAACACACAGTATTTGTTTATCTGTGCCTGGTTTATGTCACTTATGTAATGTTCTCCAGTTCTATCTATATACTTGTGTATAACAAAATTTCTTTCTCTTTTAAGGTCGAATAATATTCATATATGTATCCATTCATCTTGTAATAGACACTTAGGTTATGAATGGGCATTCATCTGTGCATGTTAATGACTCACTATCACTAAAAATTAGTGGAATGCAAATTAAAACCACAATGAACAGCACCTCAGGCATATCTATAGACGGGTTGTGAATAAAAAGGTGGCCAGGATGGAAAGATGGGAACCTTTGGAAACCCGATGGGAATATAAATTAGTACCGCCATTACAGAAAACTGTATGGAATCTCCTCCAAGAACTAAAGTCCGAAATGCCGTAGGACTCATCACTCAAAAATCAAAACCACTTTGCCAAAGAGACGTCTGTACTGTCATGTTCACTGCAGCACCATTCACAATGGCCAGACCATGAGATCAGCCTGAATGTCTATTCATAGAGGAAATTATTTATCTGCTATAAGTAAGCTATGCACTTTGGTAGGCGTCTCAGTTACTTTCCTCTCATTGTTGGGACCAAATACCTTCCAAATTAAGGAAGGAAAGTTTACTCAGCTCACAGTTAGTGGAGGTTTCAGTCCATGCTGGGCTGGCTCCAGCACAGAGCTGCACATGGAAGAGGACAGTAGTTCATGCCTACAGAAAGTGGTGAAGAGCAAAGGGAGGGGCAGCAGCTGCTGCATCTAGCAAACCTCTCTTCCTTCCATGATGACTGCGAAGAACCAAAGCTCCTCGGAGGAAGTGGGGCAAAACATTCTTTCTCGATCCTCTTTATATATCCTCTAAGTGCTAAGTCACACTAGGGCGGGCCCTCCATGCCCTCAGGAGGGGCCCCCACACCCCAGGGTGTGGAATCGCTGAGCAGATCCAGCCAAGCTTACAACTTCCCAAGTTGGCACAATGTATCAACCACTATGGTAGGGTTGAGGGGCTGTAGTTGTGCCAAACAAGTGTTCTTATAGCCTTATGATTTATCAAGCCATTCTTTGTAATCAATGTTTCTGATGTGTAGAACATTTAAGACATAAAATGTTCTTCCCTGGGCTCTGTTTCCATGGATGTTTGAGAAATCTAAGGAGGTTTCACTTACCTCATTATTAGGTACTTCCCAATGGGCTCCACTTCATTTTGTTCTGATCTCATGCTATCCTATTGGGTCTTTCTGCCTCAGACCTTGATGTTTTTCAGACCACTCTCCACAATCCAGGTAGAATCTTTTCCCAATATATATCTGATTCTGTCACTCATCTGATAAGACACACTGTAGAATTTAGGGAACTCCCACTGTATTCTAAACTCCATACCATTGCTTCCCTTTAAGACCAGTCTAAACTGCAACACGGCTGCCTAGCAATAACATTTCAGGATCCAGCCTTACCTACAGCCTCATATTCTGTCCCTCCCCCTTGTTCTTCATAATGTCAACATATTTCTCCTTTAAATTTCCAGATGTTCCCAGATCTAATGCCTTATTTTCTATCCTTGTCTGTATCTGGCTAACTTCAATGTACCTTTCATATATCAGCGTGAATATCACTCTTTCGAATGGGCTCTGTTTGTCTCCTAGGAAAGATTAATCATTCTCAGTCTCCCATACTTCTCTTATTATAGCACCAATACTTCTCATTGTTACCATTTGTTTAATTGTCCTGAAGTTCCATAAAGACAGTGCTGATGATTAATTTAAATCCCCGGAGCCTAACTAGCAATTAACAGGCACTTAGCTCAAATATTTAGTGAAAGGGTAAATAAATGATTGAATGCCTATATGAATGTATGCATGAATTATTTAATATCTTTCCTTTGCTGCTCACTATCTCCATTGTCCATATCTAACTGGTACCCAGAGCTGGCAGGTTACTATTTTCACCATCTCTTGTATGCTTTTCCTCTTATACTTGCAATGACAATAATCTCTTATTTGTCTTTGTGGCACTTCATTCAATTTCCACGCTGACATTTGAAAGAAATATCTGTACTTTTCCTTTATGTGAACATCGGACTCTTCTGTTTGTTTTATCAATTTCTACAGCTCCATCTCTTGCTTCCCTTCCTCATGACCCAGCAATGCTGAATTAGAGTTCTTCAGAATCTTGCAGGCTGTGTCTCTTCTTGTAGCCTCTCTCTAGTGTTTCTCCATGTTTAGCACATTTCCCTCCACTCTACACTCCTGGAGAATCCCCTGTGAACTTTTCAAGACTCTTCTGGAGAGATGTTCTGGACCCTTCTTTTTTTGTGCCCTAGATGAAACATGGGTGGCCACAATACTAACATCACTTGGTTTTTGTTGTTGTTTTCATATTTATTTGCCTCAGCCTTTCATTCTTGAGGGTATAAGTAATATCTGATCTGTTTATATCTCTAGCAACTGGTCCAATCTAGCACATTTTGCTAAAAAGTGGAATGAATGGAAGTGATCTCTTAAAATCCATGCTGACTACACTATTCTACACATTAAAGAATTACTGCAAGATTTTTGGCACATTGAACTAACCTCCTGGGAGACCTACTTAGACTAGTACCTATGAACTCCCTTTTCTTATTTGGAAGTCTGGACAACCTCAATATGAGTTGAGCATGGAATAAATTATTCTGAATCCCACAACCTTGTTTATTACTGCTAGAAAGACTTTTCTGAAAAGTAAAATATAATCTTGAGCCCAAATCTTTTTCTTTATCCTGATAACAATTCCCAAGAAGGAGGCTTCCAATTGGAGCCAAACAAGAGTTTATGGTAAAGGAATTCAGTGTCATTGGTTGTATCAGATCAATCTGGCTGAGATGTCAGTATGGATTAAGGGAGGGGGATATGGAGGTATAAAGAGGTCATGAGGACTAGTGTCAGAGAGATTGACATTCTAGGTCATTAAATAGTAAGTACTAGTTTAGTTTCAAATGCTGATATGGCACTTCAAGGGGGTCAGTCCTCATGGAGGGAGCCTAGTGGAAATTCTTAGAGCTCAGTCATACAGCTTTTTGATCTAAGGGTTGTTCTTTCTTGCTTAAAGAAAACATAGGGTTGTGGATGAAAACATGGAGCTAAGGTCTGGCTCAACATCTCTTCTACTTGGAAGCAAAGCTCAGAACTTCACTCTCACTGAAAACTTGAGGAAATATTAAGAACTATGGCTGAGATTAGGGGATAATTGTCTTTAAGAAGCTCAGAGGACATCGACAGGCTCATGTATTCAAGAAAGCAGCATTCAGTTGAGGGCTAAAGGCTAACTCTGGACCACACACACTGTTGGAGACAGGAACTCATGTCGCCATTTTTTGTCTCTAAGTGGTCAGGGATGTGGTAGATCAGTCTTTCTAAGACTCAGAGTTTTTTAGGATATTTATAATCACTATAAGTACCAAGGTTTAGAAACCCAAAGTGATTTCAAGCATATAGCAATAATCATAAAGTAGAAATATAAATCATGATGCAATAGTTATGGAGAGCATTAAATTTTAATTCATATTTAAATATTTTAATAAGATCATCAACACTGATGAAAGCACAATTAGAACTTCTAATCCACTGCTGATTTTGGGTTAGTACAATCTTTATAGGAAACAATTTGAACACACATCTGAAACCTCTTAAAAGCTCATCTTCTACTTCATATTTATTGTTTTGTATTCAGCCCTTCTTTCTGCTTTTCTTGTTCTGAACAGTGTTCAAATTTTTCTTTTGATGTTTACCTTTCTCAAAAAGACAATGTATGTTGGGGAAAAGCGATCCACTCTCCCTTCCTGGGTGTCTGTGGTTGATTTAAGCCAGTCAAAGCCTCTGAAATGCTGATCCACAGTGTTTGTGTGTGGTTGAGTATAAGACCTATATTCAAATCAGGGTGAAGGGTAAGACTCTTGCTGGGAATGCAGAAACAGAAATGTAATCTCGTACAGAGGATGAGACCAAAGACTTCCAGAGCCTTATTTGTGGCTGTTAGCTTCTAGTTTGAGTTTAATTTTCTATTTGTCCCTGAAATCAGGCCAACTTCGACCCTTTAATTCTACTTCTAGGAATCTACTCTAGCAAAATAATCATAAATTCATACAAAAATGTAAGTATACTATGATTTATAAAAGAAAAATAGGAAACAGGCTACATAAATGCCCTCAAATGGGTGAAGGTTAAATAAATTATATTGTGCTCATAGGAAGAAATTTTATGAAACTATTACAAATCATGTTTCTAAAGAATATTTAATGACCTTGGAAAATGCCCATAGAATAGCATAAGGTATAAAAAACGAGATGTAAAATTGGATTCACATAATGTGATCCCATTATCTTATTTACATATAGAGAGATTGGAAGGAGATACACCAGAATATTAACAGTTGTTTATGGGTCATTTTTACTACCCTCTTTATAGGTTTTGAACTTTTAATTTTTTTAAATGTGCACATATCACTTTTATAATCAGAGAAAAATTCAGTGAACATGACCAACAATTTTATAGTTTTGACCCTTTGACAGAGATCCCAAAGGGTGAGAATGTGCTCATTATGCGTGTTGCCGAAGTATATATTCCAATCATGCCCCAGGAGGCTATTATGAGGGAACTCATTTCTAAACTCTGCCCCCCTTCCCTTAGGCCAGGCATTTTATAGTGAGAAATTGGGTTTGGTTGGAGCTAGGGCAAAATTTGTCACCCAACACATCAGCAAATATTTCTTACTTGAAGAACAGACTCGGTGGCCTATTTTTCCTTCTCTGTGCCAAGCTGAATCTGAATTTGCATCTCTTCCTTCCAGACTCTCCCTCCTCCTCCCCTCATGCTGCTCAGGTTTAGGGCTGTCTCTGCATTTTGCAGATGGGAGACTGAAATGCTCTGGGAAGTGACTCACCCCAGCCAGACTGCAAGACAGCCACAGAAAACACTTTAGAAACAGGACCAGCTGCTGCTCCAATTAGGGGCTCAGTCCCCAAGGAAGCTTATCGCTTGGAACTATTGCCAACAGCAAGACACAGAGGGCAACAGGCTCCATCTAGAAGGCCCCGGCCACCATTGTTCTCCTAGCCCAGTCCCCAGAGGAATAGTTCTAGTACTTTAAGCCTGTGAACAACAAACTCTGATTCTCCGTCCAGATCCAAAAAAGATCATAAGCAGGGGCAGTATGTCTTTCCTCTCAGATTGAAGTCTTGGGGCTTGTTTGTAAGGACTGGGATCTTTTCTTGTTCTTCCTTTTTGTTTTTCTCTTTTCTCTTTTTTTTTCTCATCTCCTCACTCCCTTCTCCCTTTTAAAATGTCTTTAATAAGAGGTAAAAAATTTTAAAAAATGAGAGACAAGAACAAAAATTTAAGTTTTCTTGAAAGCATATGGTAATATTCAATCATATGTTCAACCTTGCATAAATATATCTGATAATCTGATCAACAGATTTGATGATAAAAATAGGTAATATGTCAATCATTGTTAATCAACTATTCGTGTTTTGAAAATCTGTAACATGTGTTGTTACATGTTGCCATTTTTCTGTCTTTGTTTTTGTTTTTGTTTTTCTTGATCTTGTTTTTTTACTCTTCAGAATAAAAAAATTATAATACAAACAAAAAATGTCTTTAATACCTCTTGGCACTTGAAGCTTGACTAATGAGGGCTGATGAGATAACTCAGTGGAATAATCACTTGCTTAGGCAAGAGCAGAGACCAGGGTTTGATTCTTGGTACCACGTGTCATGCTGGCCCTATCCTCAGGCATGCTAAGCCAGCCACCGAGACTGGGTGTGATGGTGCATGACTGTAATCTCACCACTGGGGAGGCTGAAAACAGGAGGCTCACTACAAGTGAGAGTTGCATAGTGAAACCCTATGCCAAACACATAAAAAACCAAAAAGCTTGAGTAATGGGTTGGGAGAGCATGCCATTGTCAGAAAGAGATTTTCACCTTTTCCACTATACCTATGACTGAAGCACATCAGTGACTGAACTCTTTTGTATCACTGGCCTTCTGGACTTGGCACTACTCCATTTTCTCCACCATCACCCCCACCTCACAGTCCAGGGCATTTGGAGCCTCTTTTCTATTTTATTTTGCTCTTAGAACCACTTTTTCCCAAATGAGGGCAATGTTAGCTAAAGCTTACAGTGGGCTTAGGGGAAGGGTGCCTTTAAATTTTGGAATTTCTCACATCCCATTGTATTATGTTTCATGGTTTCCATTCCATTTTGAAAACTATGATGGGAGCTGGGGAGAAGGCTCAGTGGAATAAGTGCTTCCCTGGCAAGCGCAAGGGTCTGAGTTCAATCTCTGGTTCAAAAAAAAAAAAAAAAAAAAAAAAAAAAAAAAAGACTACAGTGTATGAAAATGAACTTCAATGAACTTCCTGGTTATTCTAGAGCCCAGGCATTGCCAGAGCTCTATAGTACACTTAGATTTGTGTCAAGAGGTCATCTCATTGATCTCATCCTCTTCCCAATGTAAGAAGTGTGCCTTAGTGGGAGAGCCTGCACACTCTGCCTTCAGTGAAAGAAAATGTTAATGCTTTACTCTTTAGGGCCTTGCTGATTTGCAATACCTCCTCTTTAGATCAGGCAAAACCACATCCATGGCTTCTCCTCCATGCATTTTCCAGGTCTGTCTGGAGTGAAGGGACCTGTACACTGGGGCTAACAACAGTTCCTTCCTCAAAGTTCTCATGGCCATTCACCTTATTCATGCTTTCCATAGCTGTAACTGCTGCATGGAGCCTCATGGAAGGCCCCTGGGGCTGCTGAGAGCACTGAGTCCTTCCTACTATCCATAAGTTTCCCACATCTTGATGTTTAGCTTCTGCAGTTCCTGAGTAATGAACAGAAATTGGGAGCCTCTGAAAGCCTCTGCTCTATGCACTCAGCTTTCTAATATTATTGAGTGTCATCATGTGCCAAGCTGAGTGTTAGATGTTTTCATTTATCTGAGCTGATTCCCAGCATTTACGATCATAACCAATTTTATAGATGAAGAAGATGAGAGGTAGAAAAGGTGAAGGATTTGCTCAAAAATCACTCGAAGTACGATGGAATGTCGATTCAAGTTGAGCTTTACCCTAATACAGTACAGCTTGTGTCTTTTCTTATACGATATGTCTCTGGTCAATAGCCCCATTTATACAGGAAGGTTTCATGTTGAACTTTTCTTCTAAATGATTTATGTTTAGTTTTCCAGTAGGTAGAGTCCCAAGGATGTCTGGCTAAGAATATCTGTGGTGGATGAGAATGCACAAACAACCTTTTTCCTTTTACCTACTCTTTCTCACTCATTCCATATCTCAGTTCATTCTCAGTGGGGAGGAGAAAGGGAGCCTTGTACAGGGATCAAGAAGATTTTCTCTAGAATGATGGATTTGAATCTTGTACTTGTCACTGGCTTTGTGAACTTGGGAAAGATACTTCTTTCTTTTGTTTGGTTGTTTATTTTTGTGGTACCAGGGATTGAACTGAGGACCTTGCGCTTGCCAGGCAGGCACTTATTGTGCTGAGCTACCTCCCCAGTCTGATACTTCCTTCTAAGTCTCCATTTTCACATCTCTAAAATAGGGATAATAATCACATCTCGCTCATAAGTTTGTGATCATGAAATATAATAGCATATGTACTGAGGTTATTATTGGGTGCATACTGTATGCACAATATGTCAGTCACTTATATTACTAACACATAGTAGCAGAAATGGGTAAATGAACTCATGCAACTGTTTTGAAGAGCAATTTAGTGATCTCTGGTAAAGGTAAAGATGTACATATTCTAGGACCTAAAAACTGATCTAGGCATATGCTTATCTATGTACAATGTATATATAGAAGTTGAAATTGCAAACACGTTATGTGTTCATTTATAAGAGAATGAATAAGCCCTGTAGAGGCAAACAATGGAGCACTGCAACATTGGTGAAGATAAGGGAGCTGGAGCTGCGTGGATCAACCTAAATGAATCCCCTGAATATGATTCTGAGGGAAAGTAGCATGACAGAATTATAGAAGAAATATACAGGATGCTGGATTTAAGAGGTGCAGAACAACGATTACCCATTGGTAAAATATATACCAGGAAAGCATGAAGACATGATAAACACTGCCTTCAAGAAGATGGCAAAGGGAGAGGTTTAAAAGGGCATATGTTTTAAAAAAATATAGTTTCTTTTTCTGGCCAAGAGGAGGTTGCATAAGGGTTGCCAGGAGAATTCTAAGAGGGTCCCCAAGGTTTCTGTCCTCTGTACCCACACACTCTCCCCATTCTCCACCTATAAAATCTCTTCTGTTGTGAAGAGATTTTGCAAATGTAGTTAAGATTCCAACACACTTGACTTCAAGCTAGGCCTTCAGATTTTTCTAGGTGGGCCTGGTATAATCAGCGGAGCCTCCTTAGAAGGAACTGGACTCCTCCCAGTGAAAGAGATTGGAAGCCTGGGAGAAATTTGACACGAGGGAGATTTTTGTTGTTGTTTTTGCTGCTGGCTTGAAGGTGAAGGGGGCCACTGTGACAAGGAGCTGAGAATGCTTCTAGGGGCTGAGTGTGGTCCCAGCAGACAGCCAGAAAGGAAACTGAGACCTTGGTCTTACAATGGCAAGGAACTTAAAATCTGCTAGAAATCTGAGTTGGCCTGGAAAAGAACCCAAACTATAGATGAGATGAGTTTGGATAACTCATTTGGACTTGATCTGTGGGTCAGGAGACCCTAAGTAAAGAACACTCCACACTGGGGCTGAATTTGTCACCCATAGAACTGTGAAGTCATAACTGAAGATTATTTTAAGTTTCCAAGTTTGTGGCATATTGTCATGCAATAATAACAAAATCAATACGCACAGGAACTTAACATCATCTTTGTATACATTTTACACATCTTCAATATTATTTTGTAACACTTATTTGGGGCAGGTATAATGGACTTCAGAGTTATAGTTCTGACCTAGAACTTGAGAATTATTAAAGAGAATTAGGTTTTGTGCCTGGCACAGCACAGAAAATCCACTAAGTGTTGAATTGTAGACAGTGTCGGTGTGGATAATTTGAGGATAATTCAACAGCTAAGCTAAGCAGGGCTTACTATGCCTGAATTAAGTGGATTGTCAGACTCAAAGCTGCTATGGGAGCAGATGAGTGGAACTCTGGGAGATTTTCCAAATTCATGGGATCTAAATTGCTTTTCAATGACTGGTCAGAAGTTCTTAGGTTGCTACTTGTCTTGTGTGGGTGGACTCTTGGCATGGAGGAGATGGAGAAAGGAGGGGCAAAGGCTTCCCTGCAGTGGCCGGGCTACTGGAGATGCATTGGCATCCTGGGAAAAGGGTCCCAGACTCCAGAGATTGTAAGAATCACCTGCCTCTTCCACCTCCTCCACCCACTCCATATCTTCTCCACACTCTTCCTGATTTCAAAAAGTGACTTCTAGAGCTATGGGCCCAGGGCCACCTAAGATTCTCAGGACTGTGGCCTGGAATGATGGAGTAGAATATAGTAAATGGAGTAAGATGAGCGTATGAGGTTTTCCCACCTGCAGGAGTTCCTGAGCAGACCTGCACCTGCCTTTGGCGTAGCTCTGCCCAGGTGTCACACTAGTGATCAGACTCAACACTGCCCCAATGTGTCATTAATGTACCTGCTATCCCCTCTCATTGCCCATGGTGGATCTGCTTCTGTGTATAACTCCACGGCCTATCTAGTTTTTTCTTTTGCCACCTAGTAGTTATCTAATCAATTCAGTTCCTTTCCATATTCTCTTTCATTCACCTGCATGCTCCTTGGAGTTGGCAGCCTCCTTTGTCTTCCCAATCTTGGTTTAGAATTCTTTGTTTACACCTAAACCTTACAGAAAAGTTTACTTTTTTTTTTTTTTTCAGAACCGGGAATTGAACTCAGGTCCTTGTGCTTGCCAGGGAAGTGTTTATTCTATTGAGCCATCTCCCCCGCCCCTGCTCCTTGCATTTAAATTTTACGAGTCCAGACTGGGACTGGTTTTTCCCTCTCTTTTCCCTTTTGCCCTTTGCCCTCCTTCCCCTCTCCAGCATCTCTGTATTCCTACAAACATGTTTTCTTTCTCTGAACCATTGCAGAGTAAATTGAGGAGTCACATTCTTTTACAACTAAACACTTCACCATATTTCCTAAGAACATTTCTTAAGCAATCACAATACAAAAACTGAAATCAGAAATTTTCACATGGTTATAATAATTGTGTTTATTTTACATATTCCAATTCTTTCAAATACCTGAATAATGTTGACATAACTGTAATTATGTTGACAAATTCACATATAAAAGCAGTTTATAACCCTATCAAGGCATGCATTTATTGTCACAAAAATCCTCTCATATTCTTTTTCAGCTAATACTTCCAATCTCCAGAGGAAAACCATGTTTTCTGATATTTCACCTAAAACAGTTTTTCCTGTTCTAGGATTTAATGTAAAACACACAAGACAGATATGTCATTCCACTCATTTGTGACCCAAGTTTTTATTTTCTATTGTATTTTTTCTTTTTCTTCAGCCATTACCGGTAATCCAGGAATCTGAGATCTAGTCTAGATCTCTCTCTTTCATTACTCAACAAGTTCTGTTGATTCTGTGTCTTAAGAATGGTCCATTGTACTTTATTCTTGACTCTCCATCTCTTCTAACCTTGACTATCTATCACCTGTCTATGGCACTGCTCCTAACTGTGGTCCTTGCCCCATTTTGCTCCACTAAAAGACACACCCTTAATGTTGCCATGGTAACCCAACTAGCATAAACATCCAACCAACTGCTCACATTTAAAATCTAAGTTTTGGCATTTAGTATAAAAAATAGAGCTTTATGATCCAGCCCTCGTCTCTCTCCTGTCACTCTTCGTCCTCCATCTTACTCTACAACCTCTTTCCCCTCACCTTTGAGCTTTGCTTAGAATTTTTGATTCATTGACAAGTGTTTCCCTCTGTGTGAAGTCTTCCCACACACTTTCTCTAAGATGGAATAAATGACTCTCAAGTTGGGACAAGCTCGTTCCTTCTTACATTTCTATGATGGCACATATCACACTGTGGGATTACTGCTTTATTGGTTTACCCCTGTACTACACTGTGACCCTCTTGAGGGTGTAAACCTTTCTGTCTTTTTTCTCTTTCTGTTTTACCATGCTTGGTGGGGTAGCAGTCCATTTGTTGTTGAAATAGTGTATTAAAAGTACAATCGAATTCTGCTCTCCTGCAATATTTATGTGCTTCCTACAGGACCTCACTGCACAGCTCAGCCTCACAGTGTTCCTATTTTCAGCCTCCCCAGCGCTGGGATTACAGGCATGCTCTACCACGCCCAGCATCGGTGGCCAGCTCAGCACACCCTGGGGTCAGGTCAGTGCAGCACGTGGTGCTGGGGATTGAAGCTTGGTCTCTGTTCTTGCCTAAGCAGGCTCTTAGTCCACTGAACTATCTCTCTGGCCTTCTTCTGCAATATTTAAAAATTGGAAATTCTAGCTTTATAAAATGAAAATGACTGGTAAAGAAGATCTGAAGGATGCTTATATGTGCTTTTCTTTATTAGGTCTGAGTAACACCTAATTCATTAATAATGAGGAAAAGGAAGAATACTGGCAAGATTTTTTTTTTAAATGTCAAATTTTTATTAAAACAGGATATGCTTTTCCCAAAAATAGTTTCTGTGTAAAGCATCAGAGTTTGTCTGTACAATCAGTATTCAGGAAATGACTTGGGTCTTGACCTGGTCTCTAAAGATGGGGTGATGCCTCTGTGAGGCTGGGGAACCCAGCCCTCCAGTCTCATGCATTCTCCTGATGAGGGCTGATTCACACCACAGGTAGAAAAGGATGTATCTCCGCATCTCAAAGTGTGTGACACAGAGCTCGCCATCTTTCCTCTCAACCCGGTGCCACCTCCTGTGTTGCCTATTTTTGCTACCTAGGCTCAGAACCTACCTCTGCTTCTCCCTGTCTCTGCCAACAGCCCTCTCTCACCTGTTCTGCCTTCCTGTTAGCTCTCACATCTGTCCCCTTCTGTTCCCATTATTGCTGCTGCCCTAATTCAGGTGCTTATTACCTCCTGCTTTCCCAGCAATCACCTCCCAGATGGGCTCTCTGCCTCACTCAAATCAGTCGTACATATCCAGTTAATCTGCCTGAAGTACAGCGCTCATCAAATCCTAGCTCAGCTGAAGGCTTTCAGTGGCTGCTCTGTTCCCTGCAGCACAGAGTCCGCATTTGCTCAAGGCGTGGCCTTCGCATCATGATTTGTCATTACTACTTTCATGTTCCCTTGGCTTCAACTCAATCAAGCTGCTTTTCCCTTATTCACTCATTCATGGACTCGCTAAGGATTTATTGAACCTCTGGCCGGGGCACTGAGGAGAGTGAAATGAAAGGCTGTGTTTCGGGGCTCAAGCAGCTTCTGGATCCCACCCTGTCCTACCTCTGGGCTTTTAACTTTTCTGTCCCCATCACCAGCAGTGCTCTTCTCTCTACCCTTATCAACGGCGCTCCAGATTCATTCATGCTTCAGGGCCACCCTTTCCCCTCAAAGATCACTTTCCTTCAGAAGCTTCCTTCTGGACTTTTTCTCTCTCCAAGCTGGAAGAAATCAATTTCTCCTCTCAAAGGTGATAACACTTCGCCTGTCTTCTCTAAAGGCTGTTTCTCATTTCTCTTAAAAACTCTATGTTCCCAGGGTAGGCTCTGCATCAGTTTCACCTGTGCGTCTAAACAGTATTCAATACTACGTGGTGGTGCAGATAGTAATTGCTCAATTAAATTTAATTGGGTGAACGAATCTTCTAGTGTTATACTGTGTAAATGAGACCTCCCAATGTTTATAAAAGGAAAACAGTCCTTTCCTGAGCTTTCTTCCTAATTGCCCAAAAGACTAGTCTTTTCACTATTCCTGCACTTTTTGTGCTAGGCATGATGCCCAAGGCCACATGGCTAAGAGAAGCCAATACAGAAAATGGGATAAGTTCCATCAGAATGCTCCAGACTTTACATTCCTGAGGTTGTGCTGGCTCAGGGACAGCATGGCGACTCTGTTCCCTGGTGACCTGTGTAATGCTGGGTTAATTCCGTCCTTTCCTGGTGGCATGGTGGGCTCCATCATCTGGGGTCTTAGATGGCAAAGACAAGGCTCATTTGTAACCAGGAGAGAGTTGTACCATGATAAAGCTTAGGCAGATGCTCAGCCGTGTGTTTGAGGGCATAGGGCAGCTGGCTGGTGGTCAGAGTCAGAGGCTGCAGGTGTTCTAGGACATGCCAGGCCCCCAGAGAGAGTCATGACCTGGAGGCAGAACTGCAGGCAGTAAGGAACTGGACTGGGTCCGAGCTCAGCTCACATTCTTTTGCATCCATGGGTCCTCCACTCCTCCAGTCTCAGCAGCACCACAATCTTCAGGCATGGCCTCGATTCCCCTCACAACTGACTCCTCATGGTTGTTCAAGCACACTTTCCACTCATGCCTCCAAGCCTATCTAACGTCCACCCTCCCCACTCCCTGGCCAACTCCCCACCTGTGGAAATTCTCTGCCTTCAAAGCTCTACTCAAAGCCCACAGCTGCTCAGGGTCCTTCCTGGAGTAACCAATTCCAAACGCATCTCTCCTTTCTACAGCTCTAGTGTTCATTTTCTTCTGCCCTTACAGATATTTGTAAGCCTGTCTCCTTCACCAGGTGAGAAGATCCTTCTAAATAGACACATTCAATTCAGATGTGCATCCCCAAAACCTAGCGCTGCTCCCAGGACACAGAGCCTCGTTGGTATCTAATGCACATTTATTAAATGGATTTGCTGTACTCTGTTTCCTGGCAGTCTTCCTGTTTCCTGGAGGAATGAGGCAAACATGAATACCAAGTGCCCTGAAGTATCCTGCCATGCCCTCAATTCAAGGGTGTTTTCTCTGTGCTTCAAGGTGTGCACTCATCTATCCAGTTCTCCGGCAGGTTATCTCTGCTCCAAGTAACAGGATGTGGTCCCAAGATGCAGACCCAATTCTGTATTTCTTTCCCAATTCCCTCATCTGATCCCTTCTTCTGACAGCTTGGGACTCACCTGTTCCCCGTCACTAATTTCTTTTGACTCGTTACCAGTCAGCATGTACAAGACACAGATTTGCTCTGAGAATCAGCAAGGGCAGACCCAGACCATGGAAGAGGTATCTACCTGCTAACCACCTTCCTTGCTTAGCACATTTTTTTTTAAAAGAACACAGCATCATTGCTGTCTGTACAACATGAAAATATCATGTGGTGGTTTTTTTTTTTTTTTTTCCTTTTTTTGTGGTGGTGGCGGGGAGGGTGGCTCAGCCCATCCTGGGTGCAGGGCTGGTGCAGCATGTGGCGCCGGGGATTCAACCACGGTCCCCTGTGCCTGCCTAAGCTTGCTTGAGCAGGTGCTTTAGACCATGAGCTATCTGTCTCTCTCTTATTTTAATAATTTTATTGAGAAACAAATAGTAATGAGACAGTTTCAAAACCAATCAGTAGGACAGTTTCAATAATAAATACATTGCACATTGTTGTCTCAGTGGTTATTCATTGTACAAGATGCAGACATGACATCCGCTCCACAAACACTATTAGAGCAAATCTTATTCATTGAATTAAGAGACTGTAGCTGTATATCTATCTTATTTTGAATATACAAATACAAAATGGTCATTCATTTGTATCCCCTTTTTCTGTTTAGTTTTGTCAGAGGAGGGTATTCCATTGTCATTTAAATACTGTAGGTGTGTGAATTCAGCAAAATATTCCGCTAGCCCCATGTTTTTTATTTTTCTTGTAGTACTGGGGATCGAACTCAGGATATTGTGCTTGCCAGGCAGAAACTTATGCCCTTGACCTGTCTCCCTGGCCTTAATATTGTGTTTCCAGGGCTTTCATGTGCATTTAGCTGAGTCCTGGCAAAGCTAAATTTCTTGAGGGAAAGCATTACCTGTATAATATTTGAGTATTAACACAGTGTTAAGCATGCATTAACTACACAATAAGCATTGTTGAATTTTATACACCAAACTCCAATCTGGACATAAATATGAGTTAGAGTCATCAAAGTGAAACACTGTGGACTGTAATTAAAATATATTCATTGCAACATAATCCGTAAGAGCATATAAATGGCAATTGTGCCCACCAAAGAGATTTGAGATTCAGGAAAGGATGGTGCAGCCCCAGGACAGAATATAACAGAATTATTAAAATAGCAATTATAGTGTTGATGGAGCGCTATGGAAATATTGATGATACTAGAAACTGGTGAAGGAATAAAAACCACATGAAACTATACTTTTAGTTGCTACTATGCATCATGACAAATCTAGGGAGATGATTTGCAAATCTGAACCTAGTACTGATGCTGTGCAGGTTGATTTTATTTCTGTATCTTTAAGGTTGTGGCTATATCATCTTTTGAGTTAAAAGTTATATATACATATAATTACTACAAAAATACACAAGTCATCTTGCTGGTAGTTTTAGCCCCTTAGTAATGAGAAGTCTATCCAGCAAAAATGGGGAAGTATAAAAAGGAGACTTTAATCAAGGCAAATGTCCTACACATCTTGTACACTTTCCAAATGCATTTTGATAATGGTTCTAATGATACTGTTGAGCAAGAAATTATTTCTTTTACTATTCTACTGTAAATTAGCCCGGAGCCTGAAAATAACCATGGAACCCTATGACAAATGCGACCACTGTAGTAAAGCTGGGAATTTCAGGGAAGGGGTGCCAACCCTGCCCAGTGAAGGGCTGACTCTTGACTGTGTGGTACACGAAGACTAAGTGAAGGGGATGGCAGACAGAAATGCTGGAAGGCTGGCTCCTGTTCCCAGACTGGTATTAAAGACCCATGACATTTTAGGAAAGCCACTTAAACTAAATAGGTAATTTCTTTCATCCAGCTGGTCAGTGAGCCTCATTCAACAAAAACACATCAAGTTCCTACTGGGTGGCAGCGATGAACTCAGCATCGGGCCCGCCTTGATTTTTGCCAGAACTAGTTCACAAGAATAGTGGGAGGATCCGATGAAATAACGCGTGTTGGAGGCTTTGTAGAAAAGTGGCACTAAATAAATATGAGCTATTATTAAGAAGCACAGAAGCATAGCTGGTCTGGAATGTTCCACAATGCTAACAGCTGATTCAGATCTAACCAAAATGGAGACAATCAGCTACTAACAAAGCCTTACAAAAACAAAGCCCTGATTGAAATGGGCTGCAGCTGACTTTTTCCAATTCTCCCAGCTGGACTTATTCAGGTTCTACAGCAAACTGTTTGTACCTCGATCAGAGCACTGGTCACCCTGCCCAGGACACGAGTCCTCTGTCCGCACCTGCTTCCTCTTCTGTAGGCCCCTCATCCTCCAGGGCTGCTGTATGGCTCGTTTGCTGAAGTCCAGGGTCTTGTATGTTTAGTGTATGTGTGTGTGTGTGTGTGTGTGTG
>NW_004524588.1:4065074-4071522 GCF_000260255.1 Octodon degus
AGAGAGAGAGAGAGAGAGAGAGAGAGAGAGAGAGAGAGACAGAGAGAGAGAGACAGAGAGAGAGAATGAGTGAATGAGAGGAAGAAAATATTCCATCTTGATTAATAATCTAAAACAGGAAAAAAAAGATGGGTAGAATTTGCTTTCCAAGCTATCTGCTACCATTTTCTTGGAAGACACAAAATTCCTTTATATATTGCTAGTTTTGAATAGATGTTGGCCTTTTCATGAACATAGCTGTCCTTCGTAACTTGACCAGAAACAAGATGAGTTATTTTGAAATCTCATCAGGAATAGGGCGAGTATATAAGGAGGCAGATCACCAGCAGAAATGAAGAAGAGCTTGGCGAGAAACAGTGGGAATGGCAGTGCGACCCAAGCTCCCAGAGAACCTCAGTAGATGAGGCACTTGCTGACCCCCACCTGCTCCCGATTGCCCCGCGCTTCTGAGAAATACTGCGAAGGGAGTACGGAGGTAGAACTGAGCCAAGTTCTCGATCCTCCCTTCTGAAAGACAAAGGATTTAGGCATACCTTCTCACAGCTGAGGAAATTTGGCTTAATGAGTCAATAACATCAGTTTCAGTCCTTTGAGGCTGAGTCATTTAGTAAGTCCATTGTTTACAAACCTGGCATCCTCACCGCAATTCACAGCGTTGGGTAGGGGCAGGGACAGGTGGCTGTGGTGTGTCACAGTGGTGGAGCTGTGTTAGTGCCTCCTAAGTTTACCCACAGCTATGCTGGTGTTTAGATAGAAGGGTTCACAGACTCCATGCCTAGTCTGTTCAAAATGTTGTGGGTTTTTTTTTTTTTTTTTTAAAGAATTTTTTTTTTTTTTTTTATGTTAGGGAAGGGTCTAAGGGTGTTCAAGGTCTCACTATTAGATCAGATTCATAGTAATTCACCTGTTTACAGCCTCCCAAGAGCTGGGATTACAGGCATGTACCACCATACCTAGTCTCAATTGAGGTCTCAGTGTGCCCCAGGGGCGGGGTTGGCATGGCAGGCCCAGAGATCAAACCCCTGGCCCCTGCACCTGCTTGCAGGCACTTTAATCCGATGAGCTATTTGGCTGGCCCAAAAATATGAATTCTAAGTTATAATAATAATGAGAATAATAGTGACAGAGTCCTGTTATTATTCTCGCAGTAATAACACGGTTAGCCTGAGGATTTACTATGGCTAGTAGAGCAGTGGTGGCGAACCTTGGAATGCTTGCTATTTGTTTTTCTCTTAAAGGATGTTAACGAATGAGTTTTGCTTTTTCTAAAGCAAAACTTAGAAAATCTTTCTAGAAAGATTTTCTAAGATTAGATTTAGAAAACTTTCTAAATCTCAGTACTCAGGTTTGATTGCAGTGTTAGCCCTCTGCAATAAAAATGTGGGTTTGGGACTACAATTTGAGTAGTCGTCTCTAAGAGGCTCGCCATCCCTGAGATGGAGGGTCATGATTTGTTGCTGTGAGTTTTGTAGCCACAGACTCAGTAAGTGGTAGAATGAGGTTTCCATTCCTAAGAGAAAAACAGTGGACTTATTAGGCAGTGATCATATTTGACAATTGTGTATCCTTGTGCCAGGTATTGATTTAGCATCTACTAGGGAAGAAGGCCTTGGACAGGTATTTGGAGGGATATAAAAAGTTCCTCATCCTGATTCTACTCCTTAGAAAGCCTCACACTAAATAGCTTAAGATTTACATTTCTCACCATCACTGTCAACAGCACTAGGACCACCACCAACATAGCCCTCCCAGCATCACAAATACTTTTATCAGCACCTGGGACATTGCCACTGTCACCGTCAGCAATACAAAAATATTGTGAAGCCCCTATTTTCTTGTGGTTCTATATTATTTTCTCAGAAGTGCCACCTCAGTCACAGCTAGGTCATGCCAAAGGATTGCCTGAATGGAGATGACACTGTGCCATCTGCTGTCTACTCTTAGCAGATGTCAGTCTCCTGGGAGCTGTCAGTCTAGGATAGAACACAGTGCTTACAGAATGGGAGAGGAGAGTGGTTTACGTAATGTCCTCTGAGAAGTAATGACTAAGGTTTCAGTGTGTGCCCACCTTTCTCTTCCTGATCACAGGCCCCACTGGCCCATCACCAAGGACACCCAATCACAACAGATCTGCAAGACTAGGAGGGATGCTGGATGCATCAAGTCTGCACTGTCACACCAACTGCAACCTCTGGAAACGTAGGAACCAGGAATGCAGAACTAGAGGGATAAAGCAAGTCAGTGTCTACACTGGGAATCTATATGTAAACAAATAAATTTTATGTACATGGATACATAAAATCAGATGCATTACAATTCATTATATTACCCTGATCACAGGACTCAGTACAACCAATCACTTCTAAAGTAAGGGCGGTCCAGATAGCTCAGTGGATTAAAGTGCCCACTTAGGCAGAGCGCAGTGGCTGCGGGTTCGATCCCAGGCATGCTGTGCAGTTCCCACCCCTAGTGTGTGCTGAGATGGCATTTGAGACTGGACATAGTGGCGTACACCTATAATCCCAGGGCTTGGGAGGCTGAAAACAGGAAAATCACTACAAGTCCAATCTACGTAGTGAGACCCTGTATACCCTGTACCAAATACATAAATAAAATAAAATAAAGTGCACAAACACCATGCCCATTCCCATCTCCACACCTTGCATTGCTTCCCATCTAGAGTTTGAATCTGCACATGCTCAAATACCAGTTGTATGGATTGAAATCTATGCTTCAAAAAATATTGAAGACTAGCCCTGAGTACTTGTATGTGTGACTTTATTTAGAAATTGACTCTTTACAAACGATCACATTAAGATAAGATCCTTAAGGTGTACTCTAGTTCAATGACTGGTATCTATATAAAAAAGGGAGGTTTGGGCACAGAGACAGCCACATAGAGAAGGAAATGTTGGGAGGATACAAGGAAAACCACCTACAAGCCAAGTCATGGCCAAAGCCACCAGAAGATAGGAAAGGGGCAGGAAACCAATTCTTGTTGACCTTAGAAGAAATCAAGGCTGAAACACCTTGATCTTAGACTTACGACATCCAGAATTTTAACACAATAAATTTCTGTTCAAGTCACCCACCATGTGAGAAATCATGCTGGAAACCTCAGGAACTAATGCACCAATTAACTTTCAACAGCGACCTGCTTCCCAGAGAACATCTTCGCTGAGTGTGGCCTAGCATTTAAGAAGCATTCAGCTGTAACTCCATCAACCATCTAATCAGGTTGTTTCCTTGATGAATGACACTTTTCTAGACCCTGTGATGATATAAATGTGATGTGACTTCACCTGCAAGACCTTTGTAACCTTTGTGTAGGTCAACACAAAAGCAGTATGTATAACTGTAAGGTGGGGTGGTATAATAGGTGCTAAACATATATATAAAATGACAAGTGATAAGAAAGGAGCTATTGTAGGGAAGGTTTTGTGGAAGAGGTGGAAGGCTTAAGGAGTGGCTAAGGTACATATCAGGTGCTTCTTGTTGAGACAATGGACACACTAAAAATTGAGAATTTGTCTACCTGTTGCTTTGCTTTGGTATCCTTGGAGATCAGAGCAGGGGCTCGGTCTGGAGTCCTGGGATGCTGTGGATAATCAGGAAGATGTAGCTGAGGAAATCCTAGGTACCACTATGCTTTGGTCATCAGAGCCTGGAGGGATCTTGCTCACTGAGTGTAGGAGCTATGCAGCATGCTCTCTCTGCTGTTATGAAAATTCTCCCATTACAGTCTGGGCTGGGAGTGGTGAGTAGTACAGATCATGGTTGTCCCTCCATCTACAGATGCTCTGAGTGACAAGGGCTTTAAGAATCTTCAAGAATCTTCCTTGATCCCTTTCCTTGTCTCTTTACATTGCCCTTTTATTGTTTCCTGAAGATTCATAATTTTAATATTTCCTTTTATGGCAAATGGAAGCCAGAACACATAGATGCCCTTTTCTTTCTGCCCCTACACCCATTTCATAACTCACCTGCCAAATTTATTTGTGCTTTCTCCTACCTTTCATGGATCTCCCTCATTTATTTAGGCACACATTCCAGAATTTATTGGATATGTATTAGCAGACTACTCTTGAAATCCAAGACTTCTGGTGGTATCTTATCTGGTTAGAGACACAAACAATGCACATAAAAGTGAAGCTGACTTGGATCTCATCCTCAGAAACCTGGAATGCTACAAGACTTGGAAAGCTGGGATACAAGGTGGAATGTAGGAAGCATCGTCAAAGGGCTACTTATAGCAGGTCAACACAAAAGCGGTATGTATAACTTGGGCAGGAAACTTGCAAGAGGCAGAAACAATAGTACTCCTAACTGGTTGGACATAGGAAGGGGAGGAGAATGAAAGAAGTCCTTCCCTCATGGGCTAGGCTTTCATAATTAGCACTGTCTAACACGGAGTAAGTCTTTGCTCTGAGCTTCAATGCTAGTTACTCAGGAAACAGGCTCAGAAAATTAGTGATGTCTTTTTTGGTTAGGTCTTTCTCTGATTTTGGTATCAGGCTAATACTTGCCTCCAAAACTGAGTTAGGAACTATTGCTTTCTTTGCAATTTCTTTAAAGAATTAGAGGAATATTGCCATTAAATCTTCTCTAAATTTTTCTTGTAGAATTCAGCAGTGAATCCACCAGGACCTGGGCTTTCTTTGTTGGCAAGTTTGCAATTACATTTTCAATTCCATTAGCTGATATTAGGTTATTCAGAATTTTTATATCTTCTTCATTCAGCTTTGGTAATTCATACTATCTAGGAATCTGTCCTTTTCTTCTGTGTTTTCCATATTATGAGTAGAGAGTTTTGAAGTAGGTACTGATGATCTTCTAAATTTCCAAAGGATCTGTAGTGATTTTGTCCTTTTCGTTCCTCAATGCATCCATTTGAGTTTTTTCTTTCCTTTTTTGCATAAAGTTGGCTAACGATTTATCAATTTTATTTATTATTTTAAAAACCAACTCTTTGATTCATTAATTTTTTGTATTGTTTTCTTAGTCTAAATTGCATTCATTTATCTTCTCATTTTTTTTCTTGCATTTAGTATGGGGGATACAGGATCTACAGGGTCTTACTACGTAGCTTGGACTCGTAGTGATCCCTCTGTTTTTTTGACCTCCCAAGCACGGGGATTACAGGAGCATGCCACCATGCCCCGCCTCAATCAGTCTCAGCACACCCCGGGGGCGGGGGTGGCACAGCATGCCACCGGGGATTGAACCCTGGCCACTGTGATCTGCCTAAGCAGATGCTTTAGTCCACTGAGTTATCAGGCTGGCCCCTGATTTTTATAATTGACCCTATTACATTGGCTTTGGGGTTTTTTTTCCATATCATAAGGCTTTATTAACAATTCACGTATTCTTTGCATACCCATTTAATATAAAACAGTTATTCAAAATATTTGATCTGACATTTCACTAGTACAAGGATTTGTGATGTCAACATTATTAGATCAGTCATGGGTCACATCTTTGTGTGACAAATACCCTCTTGGAGCCTAAGCGGAACTGCAGGCACATCCAGGTGCACACCAGAGCTCAGGTTTCTGGAAGCGAGCCAGTCCTGTCTTCACAGGCCATGCTACCTGTCTACAGAATAACTGGGAAGGCATGGGACAAACAGCCAGCCATGCTTGCCAGAGGCCAAGTTTTCTAGGCCACAGCCTTTGAAATGACTGTAACCACTTGGATCCTTGGTCCCATTGGCTTTGGGTTTGACTTGCTCTTCTCTTTCTAGAAGCTTGGTGTATAACATTAGGTTGATCATTAGTGCTCATCTTGTTTTCCTGATGTGAGAATTCACCACTAAAAATTTTCCTCTTAAGACTACTTTCATTGTTTCCCACAGGTTCCAGTATGTTGTATCTGCATTTTTGTTTAATTGTAGATATTATTTAATTTCTTCTTTAATTTCAGTTATAGCCCATTGGGTTGTTCAGGAGGGTGTTATTTAATTTCCATGTGTTTATGGAGTTTTTATATTTCCTTTTGCCATTAATTTCCAGTTTCATTGCATTATGGTCAGATAATACATGGGATAATTTCAGTTTCTTTGCATTTGCTTGTGTATGTTTTATGGGCTAGCATATGGTCTATTTTATAGACTGTCTCATGTAAGCTGCCTTTATGTGTTTTATGTACTTTCATGTGTGTAGACTCACACTTCATAACTTTGTTCTAAAGTAAGAGGGGAGAGGCAGTGAATTCCCATCACAGAATTATGGTTTCCATTTGCAAATCACCACGGAATATACTTGACTCATAGAAGTTGCTAAAGAGTCTGGTTAAATTTCTTCAAAAGAAATACATAGGAAATAGTTCAATGTGACTCCACTTTTTTCCCATATTTTTTTTCTTTTCAAAGTTTTATTGATAAACATATAGCAATGAGACAGTTTCAAATCAAATCGAAAGTACAGTTTCAACAAATAATACACTGCAT
>NW_004524588.1:4086849-4097293 GCF_000260255.1 Octodon degus
TTGTGGTAATTTGTACCTTTCTAGGAATCTGTCCATTTCTTCTGTGTCTTCTATTCTGTGAGAGTAAAGATTCTCAAAATAGCTATTTATAATCTTCAGAATTTCCACTGGGTCTGTGGTAATTACACCCTTTTCATTCTTTATTGCTTGTATTTGAATTTTTTCTTTCCTCTTTTTGATGAGGTTAGCTAGGGGCTAGTTTTATTTAATCTTTCAAAGAACCAGCTTTTTGCTTTTTATTCTTTGAATTGTTTTCTTCATCTCAATTGAATTAATTTCTGCTCCAATCTTTATTATTTCTTCCCATCTTTGAGCTCTGGGTTTGGTTTGCTCTTCCTTTTCTAGTTGTTGAAGTTGCAGCATTAGGGTATTTATTTGTTCCTGTTCTGTTTTCCTAATGTGTGAGTTCATAGCTGTGAATTTCCCTCTGAGAACTGCTTTCATCGTATCCCAGAAATTCTGATAAGTTGTACTTGAATTTTCATTGAATTTTAGATATTGTTGAATTTCTTGTTTAATTTCATCTGTGACCCATTGGTTACTGAGTAGGGTGTCATTTAATTTCCATGCATTTAAGGTTTTTTCTGGTTTCTTTTGTCATTTATTTCCAGTTTCATTGCACTGTGGTCAGATAATGTGCATGGGATCATTTCTGTTTTCTTACATATACTTAAGTATGACCTATGGAGCAGTATGTGCTCTGTTTTAGAAAATGACCCATGTGCAGCTGAGAAAAATGTGTATTCAGCTGTGTTTGGGTGGAACACTCTGTATATGTCCACCAAGTCCATTTGTTTCAAGATCTGGTTCAGTTCTGGTATTTATTTGCTAAGTTTTTGTGTGGTTGACCTATCTTTTCGGGATAAGGGCGTGTTAAGGTCTCCTGTTAAGATTGTGGTATTGGATATTAGATTTTTCATGTCCATTAAGATTTGCTTTATATAGTTGCTGGCCCCGTATTTGGACCATACATATTTATGAATGTTACCTCTTCCTCTTGAATTATTCTGCTAACCAGTATATAGTGACCTTCTTTATTTCGCTTGATCATTCTTGGTTTGATGTTGAGACTGTCTGAGAATAGGATTGCTACCCCTGCTTTTTTTCTGAGGTGTTGGTGCATGTAGTATTGTGTTCCGTCCTTTGACTTTCAGCCTATAAATGTCTTTATGAGTTAAATGTGTTTCTTGTATACAGCATATTGTTGGATTTTGTTTCCTAATCCACTGTGCCAGTCTATTTCTCTTAATTGGTGAAATGAGTCCATTTACATTGATGGTTAAAATTGAGATGTATTGACTTATGATTGACATGTTATTTACCTGTTGTCGTTTCTTCCTTTTTCTCCTGTGTTTAATTGCTTGCCCTATTTATTTGGTTGCTTCTGATCTCATTCGTGGAGTTCTGATCATTTTGGTCCCTCTTTAGAACATCTTTCAGGAGCCTGTGTAGGGTTGGCTTTGTCATCATGAAATTCTTTAGCTGTTCTTTGTCATGAAAGTATTTCACTTCTCCATCAAATTTGAAAGAAAGTTTTGCAGTGTATAGTAGTCTGGGCTGGAATTTGTTTTCATAGAGGACCTGAAGTACTCTGCTCCATGCTCTTCTTGCCTGCATGGTTTGTGAAGAGAAGTCAGCCATAATTCTGATGGGTTTTCCTTTGAATATAATCTGCTTCTTTTCTCTAGCGGCTTTCAGTAGATTATTCTTGTGCTGAATTTCTGGGATCTTGACTATTATATGTCTCGGTGTGTTTTTCACTGGGTTGAGGTTACTTGGCATTCTGTATGCTTTGGTTACCTGAATGTCAGATTGTTTCCTTATATTTGGGAAGTTTTCTGCTACTACTTCTGCCCATTTTTTTAAATGTCATTTGTATTGACTCCTTCTTTCTCATTGATGCCTATTAGTCTCACCTTGTTCTTCTTTGCATCATCTTGCAGGTGATGGATTATTTTTCCTTCATCCTAGTTGTTTTTAAGAGATCCTTTCTTACCTTTTCACTAGCTGCACCAGAGTCTTCAAGATCTGAGACTCTGTCTTCACTTTCACTTAAATGATTTTGAAAACTTGTGATTGATAATTTAATTTCCTGTATATCTCTTTGACTCTGTTTCATGTGATCTATTTCTTTGCTGTATTCCTCATTGAAGGAATAATCTCCTCTATTTTTTTTTATCAATGTCTTCTTTAGAAGCAGTTATAAATTCTTTTACTGTAGTGTTTTTTTTTTTTTTTCAGATTGGGTTTCCTCCCCATGTTTCTGTAGTTGATTATTTAGTTCAGATGCTATGAGTTCTGAGAATTCTTTTTTTTATTTCAGAAAAGAATTGCGCTCTGAGTTCCTCTATAACTTTCTGCTGTTGCTTATTTAATATCGATGCTATTAATTCGTACATTTGAGCTGAACTAGTAGAAAAGCATTGCACTCTGAGTTTCTCTATAACTTTCTGCTGTTGCTTATTTACTATCAACGTTATTAATACATACATTTGAGCTGAGCTAGTGTCCTCTGCACTTGTTCTGGGTGGGCATTGGGTTTCCTCCATATGTTTCTGCATTTGATTCTTTACTGCAGATGTTATTAATTCAGAGATTTCTTTTGTCATTTCCAATCTGATTTCCTCTATACCTTTCTGTAGCTGTTTCTTTTTTTCAGAAGCCGTTGATTCATTGCTTTCAGCTGTGTGATTCCCAATTTGTTCTGTGTTAGTGTCCTCTTTACTTGTTATGCATGTGCTTGGGTTCTGAGATTGAATTTTGCTCCTTGACATTGTCATTTTGTGTAGTACTATCCTCTGACCTTTGTTGTATATCTTTGTTGCAGTTATAACCTTAGCACCTCCTGAAGTTCAGGTGTAGATGTACAAAGTTTGGATTTATCCAGCTGTGCCTTGCTTGGTTCTGGCTGCTGTGCTCAGCTCCTTCCTGCTGCTGCCCTTGGGGGTCAACCTGTTTTGCCCCTCTTGCAAGATGTTCTTCTCCTGGACTAGCTGGGTTTTTCTGTCCCTTACACTCTCTGCAGGGATTTTAGCTGCAGGGTTTCACCCCAGGCTTGTATGCCAGGCCTGAGCTGAGTCTGGAGGGGACAATGTGGAGTAGGGGGGAGTGGCAGCTCTCCCACACACTCCCTGGGCCTGGACTAGGACTGGATCTGGTGGTTCCTGGAATGTGACAGAAATTGCTACTCTGTGGGTGGGGTGTACGGGGGTACTATGAGTGTTGGGGGGCATCCCAAGTGGGTGAAAGAGGGTGTCACCCAGGCCTCACCTGGTCTGGGACCAGTAGGTCCCGCCAGCACAGGGTAGGTGGAAGCTCTCCCACACACTCTCCGAGCCTGGGCTAGAACTGGATCTAGGGGTTCTCAGAATGCGGTAGAAATTCCTCCTTGGCGGGCGGGGTGGGGGAGGTGCTGCGGTGTGGTGGGGGGCATCCCAAGGGGGTGGAAGAAGGTCTCACCCACGCTGCGCCTAGGCTGAGACCAGTAGGTCCCGCTGGCGTAGGGGAGCCACAAGCTCTCCCACACACTCCATGTGAGTCCATTTGGTAGCCAAGTTTTCCCAGAACTTATGTAAGTTTTTTAGGGAGAAGGAATCCTGGAGGCTCTTCCATTCATCATTCTAGCTTTTCTTGCAACATTTTCCTCTCCAAACAGTCATGTAAGAAACACAGCTTGAGCTCCATCAACGTGCCATGCTGCATGCTAGGCACACAGAATCTTATAAAGCCTTCAAGAAGCTTACCACCCAGCCATGTGTGGTGGTCAGCACCTGTACTCTTAGCACTCTGGGAGGCAAGAGGTTTGTAAGTTTGAGCCCAGTTTGGACTGTTTAGCAAAAGCCCATCCCAATTTGCAAAGCAAAAATTTGGTGATATAGCACAGCCTGAAGGCCCTGGGTTCAGTACCCCCAAACTGCAGTAACAGATGACAGATAGATAGATGATAGATAGATAGATAGATAGATAGATAGATGATTGATTGATAGATAGATAAATAGATAGATAGACAGACAGGCTGGCAGACAGACAGACAACAACTTATAGACTAAACAAAGGAGCAAAGCAATAATTTCAGCTGGGCGGGGTACAAGCTAGTCTAAGGGTAGGGATCATTTGCCATAAGATCTAATCCTTGAGGTGTCTTGCAGAGGACAGTTGCCAAGAAAAGGAGTAATTATAGATAGATGGGAGTATCATAAGGATACGAGAGAAGTAGCAGTTCCAAATGTGGGTGAATTTGGATGTTTGGAGCCTTCTGCACTACATCTATGGGGTTAATCTCATGAGTTTCACTGTATGAACCCCATCCAGCCCTGGTATGCTGCAACTATGGGTTAATTATACAAAATCTAGATGACCTTTCCAGCTTTAAGAGCTTCTGGTGGAAATAGGACTACTGTGTCAAAGCAAGACAGAAATTTGCATGATTGGTTGGAAACCAACACAATTCCAAAAATACCTATCATCTAAAATATCAGAGGGTCAGGGAGATAGCTCAGTAGAATAAGTGCTGGCCTGGCAAGTGCAGGGTCCTGAGTTCAAGTCCTGGTACCACAAAATAAATAAATAAAATAACAGAAAATGTCAATAGGATAGCTTGCCTTAAAATATGTTTTTATTTTAACTTTTTTTTTTTTTTTTTTTTGGCTGAACTGGGGATTTGTCAGGCAAGTGCTTATTCTACTGAGCTATCTCCCCAGCCCTTTTATTTTAATTTTTTCAGATGGAATAATGTAGATTCATTTCTTCTGAAACAATCTTTTTAACATAAATATTAAATGCCTGCATTTTTAACAAGAATTATATGTATTCTGAATTACAGTTTATTTATATGGACATTATAATAAAATATAAGATACCTTTCTTAAATAAATGTGGTGTAAATTATATTCCAGAATACTACATCTGTTTAATGATGTCATATGTTGAAGAAAAGTATTTTGGAATTAATATATAAAAAGTATCTTTAAGAAGGATATCTGAAGGTATTCAAATCAATATTAATATTGATGCATTGTTATTGACTGCCTATCATAGACAAGCTTGTTGCTGGGCTGGTGTCTTAGTTATTTTTCCTCATTGCTGAGACAAAATAGTTAACACTCAAAAGTTAAGGAAGGAAGAATCTATTTAGCTCAAAGCTTGTAGAGTTTTCAGTCCATTATCAGCTGGCTCCACAACAGGGTGGCACATTGCAGAGGGGCAGCTGTTTATGGTGGCAGAAGACAGAAAGAGCAAGAAGGGAGGAGTGAGACAGGCCTCTTTCTGTCTCTTATATTGTACGCATCCTACTAGGTTGAGCATACTAATCCAATCAGTGGACCAATCCAGCAATCACCTACATCTAATCCCAGCACCCTGAAGCAAAGCATTGCACTAGGAATCAATCACACACTCTAGAAGTGACCACCTCTGAAAAAATCTCTATGATCTCACAAGGCTTCAGCAGGACAACTAGACACAAGCCATAACAGCTGGCAAATATAGAAGTCAGGATGTTGGGAAATAAAATAAAAGATATTCTGCTGTGTCCACAAAATAACACAGTGACTATAATGTTTTGCATTTATATAGTGTTTTGGCATTTTAAAACCTTTTCAAAAATACTTTCTCATCTTTTTAAAGAGGAGAAGAAATTTTGCCTTTGTACTCACCTAGCATGAATGGCAAATCAGACACAGACTAGCAGAACATCTCACATGGTCTGAGAGTTGTAGCCTAGGATTTGTTAGGGGACAAGAAAGGAAGAAGAGACACTTGGCTCTTTCTATGACATATTATGTGGACTGGAATAAAATAGTATGGCTCCCAGGGCTTAGATTTTTCCCTTTGGTAGACTTTCTGGAAAATCCTTACCAGAAGATGTCAGGCTCCACCCCAAAGCATTTCTAAGACTACTAGAACAGGCTGGGCTAAGGGCAAAAAGACAGTTGGAACTGAAGAAAGGAAGAAGATATGTTTTATAGGGGAGTTTAAGCAGGGGACGGGGTTCTGTCAAGGGAGATAGAAAATTTTAAGTTTGTGGAGACTGTTGGTGGGTTGGATGTATCCAGTAGGAAGCACCTGTTGGGATGTGCAGGATGGCAGGTGGGTTTCCTGTAAGCCTGAGAACCAACCTAAAAACAGGGTTATTTTGGTTTCCTGGGCTGGGTGGAGGTCTTCCTGTTTGAACAGACTGGTGGGTCTCTCAGGGTTTTTCATCTGCAAGTTGGGTGGGGCCCAGTGGGGGGACTTAACAGAAAGGTTTTTATAAGGGTCTGTTCAAAAGAATTGGTAGCAATAGAACAATGGTAATAATTATCCTGTAAGTGTAACCCAAACTGAAGGAGCCAGAAAAATGGGACACTCAAGAATCAGCAGTAGATTTACCTGGAAGTGGACTCAAAGGTTGATCGGAGGAATACAGTGTCTTCTACTTGGAGCCATATAGCTTGAAAATAATGCTGAATTTGCAGTATGAAGAGCTGACGTTTAGCATTGGTTTAATCTCTACTTAGATAAGTGATTGTAGGCAAGTTATAGAACCTCGCTGACCCTCAGTTTTCTCACGTGAGACATTTTGAGGCTCACCTCGGCATGCTTAAGTGGTTCTAAAATGAGTGTTTATGAAAGATGTTTCTAATAGGAAAGCTTGTCTCGGATGGTGGAATTCACTGTGGTTGTAGCAACACTACCCTTTTGTAGCATCTACTTGGAAGGTCTATCATCAGCCAGCATTTATTAGAATATTTATTCCTTATTTTTGTCTCCTTCAGGGTAGTTTCTTATTCTGTTTACCAAACAGGAAATTGCTATATTGTTTCTTTGTTAGATACTTTGCTTCTCAAATCTAATGGTCTGTTTACTTAAATATTTCAGTGCCTCTTAGCATTTCAAAAGAGTGTTTTGAAAAATTATGTATTAAAAAAGCAGAAGAGTAAATAGAGTCACAATTGCCCACTTTTCTAGGCTCAGCAGTTGTTATCTATTGAATTCTACCTGTACAGACAGCGAATAAATAAACAGCCAAAAATAAAATACATTACCTTGAAACAGAAATAAGGATTATCTATCAATTTGCTAATCATTGCTGGGCCTTGGTAGTTAATATTACAGATATAATTTCAACCCATCTCCTCCCCTACCCCCCAAAAAAGATGGGTATGAAAAAAGTCAGCTCCCAGGAAAGCTTCTGCTGTCTTAAACTGTGGTTCAGAGGCCACACAATCCAATCTGATAGTCTTGTTACAAGGCTTAGAGTCACAGGATTCCCTACAGCTTTGTGAGCCAAAATCTAGGAGGCTCTAAAGGAGTTTGAATTCTGGATCTTAACTTTCTTCTTTTTTTCTGTCATGCTATAGTCCCTCTGAGCTGTGATTCTAAGAGGACAGTGATTAAAATGTTATTTTTAGCAAACACATAATTTTCTACATTAAAATTAAAAGACCCAAGAGGGTAGCTTAGCCTTGTAACTCTATGACCACTGTCTGCCACTAGTGTCCAACAAAATCTTGAATAAGAAGGAACATGGGAAATATACCCCCAGGAGATGTGTCCCAGCCTGGAGAAAAGATGTCAGTGTCCCAAATATATCACTCTCCCAGGTGCTTGCCAGAGCTTATAATTCTCTTTATTGGGACCTCATGTCCAAACGACATCTCCCTTTCATGCTGGGAAACAACGCTGAAGATGGGCTGTGTTCCAGATGTCAGACAACAGGCAGGCTGTGGAGAAGGAGGGGGTGTTTGAATTTCCTGCCTTGTTCAACACAGGCCTAAATTTGCAATGATATGATTCAGCGCGCTGCCTGGGATACTGAATATAGTTGCAGCTCTGAGTCAGCCTTGGCTCCCACTCCTTGTGGCTGCAGAAGTCATGTATTTCTGGGTGTGATTCGGGCAGCGGTAACTAGAGGGCCTTGTTCACTCTTTATAGCAAATGCAGGGCCTCAGTAGGCCTGACCTCATGTCCCTAATGCATACTTTCAAAGTGATATCAGCCTAGCTGGCCTCAAGGTCCTTGTTGTCTCTTAAGTTTGAGCAATGGAGAGTTCTTTCTGGTTAATTTAATAGAAATTCTGATTAATCTATTAGCAGTGCTAATAGTGAAGTGGTGCATTTCTGGTTATGAAGGGATAAAATTTTACTTGCTATTCACATACTATGTTTTTAGGGCTTATGTCCACATGGAAAAACATTTAAAATCTAGTTGGCTATCTGGTTGAGTAATAATTATGAAGCATTGACCATGAGGGAAGCTGGAACTCAGAGAAGAAAAGGGCTTATGGACAAGTGATGTTCTGAAGAAGATGCGGTATTATTCTGGGGACTTGGAGGACTGGCAGGATTTACCTGAGTGTGAGTGAGAACAAACAGCACTAATTGAGAAGTGAGGAGGTCATAAAATTAATACCAAAACAAGAAAGAAAATAATTTCATCTTTCTTTGCCTGCTCAGAGGGCTCACTAGGGCTTTGCAGAACTCTGGGATCCTCCTGGATCACAATATTCAATGTGCAAAAGCGTGGATTATTAGAATGTGCCAGCTGGTAGCTGAGCTACTGAGAGAGCGTGTGTGTTGACAGCATCCATTTCACTTCCTGGGTCTCCTTTCAGAGCTAATGTATTTTGTAAATCAGATAAAAAGAAACACAGTGACAAGACCAGTATTCTATTATTCCAATAGTAGAAGGACCAAGGTCTATACACCCAGCCAACCAAAGCAGTATCTTCTGCCCAGTCATCTTTTACTCACTTGGTAAGTGTGGGTCACACAGGAAAGTTTCACGTCTTCACCTGAAAAATGGAATTAATAACAGGTCTCCCTGTGCATAAATAAAATTGTACCAGTGATAAGCGTTATGCATGTCATTCCTTATGATCTCTGGAAGAAAAGATGAGAATAGTTCCAAAGACTTGCTATGATGATTTTTTAAGTCTCATGTTGCCTTCAAACTTCAAGGGAAATTACAGTGGGACTTAGAATTCTAATAGAATAATCTGGTGGAGAAATCTGGGGCCTCTGAATCAGAAAGAGCTGGTCTTGGAGTACAGTTCAATCACGTGTGACATCTTTCCCTCCTCTCTTAAAGAAATATGTATTAAGCTCTTATTATGTACTATGATAAATTAAGCTCTTGGACCTTCAGTTTCCTCAACAATAAAAATAAATGTACGAAAGTCCTGAGGTTATATGATGTCTGGAATTCAGTAGACCTGAGGTGAACATTGGTTCTCCTCTAGTTATAGATGAAGAAATTGAGTAAGACATGGCTACTTAAGGAGCACAAAGTATGACAAGAAGAAAGCCAGAAGAGTACCCAATGTCATAAAAGTGCAGAATGCAGCTGAGCCTACAGATAAGATATGAATGAACTGAAATTGTCCAGAAGGCCAGGAGGGAGATAATTAGAGGGCTGGGACCATGATAATTATAAGAAGGAGGCCAGAAACAAACAGAACTGTGTTAGGTGCAGCAAGACTGCTCAAGTGAAACTTCAGCTTTGCATCACCAAGGTTAACATCATTGGCTTTTGGGGCAAAGATGCACACATGGGTGCATCCAGCTATTCATTCATTGATCTGTCTATTCATACATTCATTGAAAATATTTTTATTTACTTCTTGTCCCCAAGTTGGACATTTTCATAGCTTTGGAGATGAAACCAAAGAACTTATTGGAGAGTGGAGAAGGGCGAAGAAACAGAGAATTCTGAGTTATTTTTATGAATATAAAGATAAGACACACACGAGAATACTCCTTGGGTGTCAGTCTTCAACTTGCCACCCACTGGCTATGGTATTTTAGGGACAAGGATAAGTCCACCCAGTTTTCATGTCCTTCCTCTTTGACTTCTATATTGATTTAAAGATCAGCTGAAATCATGTACTGAAGAACTCTGAGATTTAAGTCATGTATATACACAGACATTGTAATAAACCAATTATCAACAAATTAATTCTACTTAGATTATCCCATCAGATTTTTTTTTTTTTTGATATTTTAGGGAAGGTTCTACAGGGTGTTCAGGGTCTCACTACTAGATTGGACTCATAGTGATCCTCCTGTTTACAGCCTCCCAAGAGCTGGAATTACAGGCACATATCCATCAAGTTTGACCCTCTTTTTAATTTTCTTATGATAAGTAGTATCTGTTACAGTTTGTGTCTAGGTGTTCCCCTAAAACCTCATGCAACCAGGGGGTGGCTTTTGGAGTTTGGGGTTGATTATTCTGGGTGTGGATGCTGCACCTGCCCTGGGGAAGCTGATTTGCATTACACTATGAGGAGGGGGAGAGAGGCTAGCTAGCTGCCTGAGCTGCTGCCACTTCTTTTGCTCTGCTCTTTGCTGCTGCCATGAATGGTTGCTCTGTGCCATGTGCCACTCTGTTTTGGAGCCCACGGAGTATGGATTGAAACCTCCACTGACTGTAAGCTACATAAACCTTTCCTCTCTCCTCCTCCTCC
>NW_004524588.1:4097477-4117936 GCF_000260255.1 Octodon degus
CTCCTCCTCCTCCTCCTTCTCCTTCTCCTTCTTCTTTCTTTTTGTATTTTTAGTACAGCGTCTATAGGGTCTCACTATACATACAGATCAGACTTGTAGCGATTCTTCTGTTTTCAGCCTCCTAAGTGCTGGGATTACAGACACGTGCCATCATGCCAAGTCTCATTCACTGTCTTGGTGTGCCCCAGGGGTGGGGCTGGCACGGTGCACAGGGGGATCGAACCCCTGGTCTCTGTGCCTTGCCTAAGTAGGTGCTTTAATCCACTGAACTATCTGGCTGGCCCTCCTTCCTTCATTTTGAGTGTCAGGTATTTTGTTCCAGCAACGAGAGAAGAGTAATTGAGACCATATCATACACATTTTATTATCATTCATGTTTTTCTTGTATAGCTTTTTAAAAAATGTTAACTTCTCTAACTTTCATTTTCTGACCGTTTCTACCAGTGCTGTGGTATCCATACCTGTGTGTCCTATGGAATTCTAGGGAAGGCTAATAAAGTTTGCATACACCTTGTGAAGGAGGGAGAGACAAAGGAGTCCGAGGGGGAGAATTGCATGTTGTATCAAGTCACAAGAAGAACATGGAGTGAGGTGGAGTGATAGAAGGGAAGTAGAGGTGGACAGAAAACCTAAAACAATCGAATGAGTTGAGAGCAACAAGGTGGAGGAAGAGACAGACATAACCATCCAAATGATGCAGGAGAGAAAAAGGTAGCTCCTATTTTAAATAGGTTATCTCTCCTATCTGTAATATTTTTGCTGCTGTCTGAATAGAGAGAAAAATGTATGTGTGTGTGAATGTGTGTGTGTGTGTGTGCATGTTTGTTAATAACAGCCATCTATTTATAGGCCCTAAATTATATGCCATGAAAGCCTCTCTGAGACAAGATGTGCTATTTGGCTGCCTGAAGGAAAAGTTAAAGATGAAAAGAGCTTCTGTATTTCTTTCTATATTTCTTTTTTCTGTTTTTCCTTTTCTCCATCCTCTCTGACCACCAGATTCTTATGACACCTGCCAACTCTGTGTTTTGGAGATAAACCCTAAGGCAGTGGCATAGAGCTCACTGAAGGTCTTTCTTCAAGAGGAGGAGCCTTCATGGTGTTTTGAGAAAGCACTGATCCTAAGATCACAGATTTTCCAGCTGGATTGGAAGGCAGATACGGTGGCAGCTTTTGTAGCTCTCTCATATTTCAGAAAATGAGGCTATAGCCAACAGGACTGTTCTCCCCAGAGTTGGTAACAGAAGAGTGTCTCCTGGTTTGAGCTAACTTTTTTTGTACCAGGCTGTGCACAGGGCCACGGTTTACAGTTTCAAGCCCAGCAAATGCTAATTCTCTCAAATTTGAAAGCAAGAAGATTGTTTTCTTGATCTCTTCCTTCTAAAGCTCTGTCTGAACCTCCTAATGATCTCAAGATAACCTTCAGTTCAAGGGCTTTCAAACTTGTTTCTCAGTCTATTGTCACCAGAGAACACTGGCCAATCAAGACACCTAGCATGTGTTTAAAGTTTGAAAATTTATGGCAGTAAAAAAACAATTGCCATTCATTGTGCCACCATCACCACCTCCAACTTAAACATATGTATCCTGTCCCTTCATCCTTGGCACTTTATAAAGCAGTTCCAGAAGTTCGGCTTTGTGAGCGTCTTTACCAGGTGTGATCAAAAATACAGTGACGGCTGCTATCAGTGCTATTGAAGGTAAAGGTAAGCTTATAAAAAAATTACTGTAGGTCTTCAACCACCTTATTTATCAGACCTGACACCTTGCTACTACTGGTTGTGCACCAGTATAAAAATTTCATTGAGAGATAAATGTTCTGAATTGACTCAGGAAATCAAAGCAGCTGTGACAGTATAACCAAAGACGCTCAAGAAAGAGAGCTTCCAGAAAGCTCACCAAGAGGCAGAAAGAATGATAGAATAAATGTATTCAAATACAGGGGAAGTATTTTGAGAAGTGTGATAGAATGTAATAGAAAAGTGTCTTTTACTATAATATTTTTTCAAAATTAAGATATTCACCATAGTTTTTGATCACAATTTATACTGTGGCTAGAAACATGGATGTAAATGTCAAATTTGGGTCTCATTATTGACTGTATGTCTTCAGGTAAGTTATTTAGTTTTAGTGCTTTAGGCTCTTCATCTATAATGCAAGGGTAACAGTAGAATTTACCTCATAGGACTGTTCTTAAGAGTGAATATGGGAAGAGGGTTGGAATATAGTAGATCCTCAATATTCTATTACTGTGATAACATCCTAATGGGTTTGAGGAGCCAGAACTCCAAGAGCTTTGTGAATTTCAAAGGAGGAATTCCCTGTCTTAGAAGATCATCACACACAGAGCACTGATGGAGGAAATTGCAACCACCCACTCAGCTGCCAAGCCAACCTATAGGTGTTCTAATTGAGGATACAGGTGAGTAGGAAGAAAGGGGAGGAGCTGTTGTGGTGAGAGGCAGTCTATCAGAGCATTCAAAGAGAGTCTGGGTTCTGGACTTGACAGGAAGGATCCTGCCTTCTCTTTTCTTCCTCTCTGCACATGCACGGGGGGTACTGGTTTTAAGCTCCTACTTATGCCTGGAGGAGGGCCCACCTGCCGAGTTCTGTACCCTAAAGTGTTTCTCCCATCTTACATACCTGTCTTCCACCCATATAGAGTTTGGCTTATGTTCAGCTTCTCTAGCACCTTTTGCTAGAGGCTTAACATTTTCTTTCATGAAATATTTATGACTATTATTTTATTTGGTTCAATGACTCTGCATGACTTGAGAAAAGATTAGGAGTATCATTTTAGTGATGCCTCTGTCCTGCCAAAGGGCCTTTGTTCCTTAGTTGTCCTTTTGTGTCCCTGGGACACATAAAACTTTCCACATCACACAAACTCAATCTTTCAATATCTTGAATTTCACTCTCATATGCAAATTTAGGTACACACAAGCACACACACACACTTTCGAAAATTCTTCAAGGATTATATATTAAGAATATCTGGTACAGCAAATAACCACTAGGAAGAGAGTATGCAATCTGTTAATTATTGAAACTGTACTACCAATTTGATTTGAGACAGTCTCATTGCTATTTCTTTCTCAATAAAATTATGGAGGAAAAAAAGCACATCTGGTTGAGGATTAATACATACAATTTTTTTTCTTTTTTGTAGGGTACTATTGGCCTAAAAATCAAGCTCAAACTGGAGATGATGGTGCATGCCTGTAATCCCACACTGGGAGACTAAGGCAGGAGGACTGCAAGTTCAAGACAAGCATAGGCAACGTAATGAGAATCTGTCTTTAAAAAAAGCCAACCAACCAAACAAACAAAATACAAAACAAGAAAAAAAAAAAGAAAAAGATTTGGTGATGTATCTTAGTGTGACAGGCCTGGTTTCAATTTTCACTATTGTCCCACCTCAAAAAATCAAGTTAAAGCTGATCTAGTAAGGGCTGTATAAATGAAACCTACTATTCAACCCAGGTAGGTAGTGTCCCTATTTTACAGCTGAGAAAACTGAGCCTCTGAGAATGGGAGTCATCTATTCAATTTGTCAAGGCAGAGTTTGCTTTTCCCAGGTTTGTATGGTTTTGTATGGCTCCAAGACATTCTAGGCCACTACCTTTCAGCACTGGGTCCAGTGCAGTTCCATGGACTCCCAAAAATGTTATTTCCTTCCATTGGTACAGTCAAAAGTGTGTGTGTGTGTGTGTGTGTGTGTGTGTGTGTGTGTATGTACTTGTGTGTACACACATGTGTGGCAGAAGGTGCCCAAATACCTTTCAAACCTGGCTCGGAGCCCCTTCTGCAGCTCAGTAGGGGGTGCTGTTGGCAGCTGAGAGCTGGTGGGGCCTGCGTGGGAGCCACTGTGGGGAGAATTTGCCAAGCAGGAGGGGGCTCTTCCGTTACTAAGCAAGATGTTAAGCACTGTTGTCAAGGAAGCATTTTGGGGCTTTCCATAAAAGGAAGCCTCCTTTCTGTCTGCCAGTAGCCAAAACTGCCTTGGGCACCAAGTCTGGCCATCTACCAGCGTGGATCTCAGGCAACTTTGGAAAGGAAGTCCCAGGCAGCAGAGGCAGGAAGACCCGAGGGCCTGGAACCTTCCTGGAAGGCACAGGCAGAGAACACAGAGGAGCCAAGCATCTCAGAAGAGGTTTCATGTCTACCTGACAGGTTTCCTGACCTCCAGTCTCATGCTCTTCTCTCCATCCTCCAAGCTCTGCCTGGGAGATTTTCCTGACATGCCTCAATCCTGCTTCAAAGTCTCCTACTGTTTCCTTATAGTCTATTGTGTTACATGCAACTAGTGGTGCCTGGCAGGAACAGCCTTTTCTGTGATGTGGCCTTTGTCTCTTTAACCAGATCCTTCTCTCAGTCCCACCCTAACTATTTCTATGTACTTGTCTGCCTCAAGAGCAGGCTTTTTTGCCTTTACATAGGTTGTATCCTCTGCCTGGGACACCACTCTCTCATGCATACCCAAAACACCACTGGCCTGAGAGTGCATTCAGAGATTTAGCACAAGCATTGCCCACAAATGACAGGAGCATCTCTTTTATAAAAGCACAAGTTATAACACCTCACTTGGCACCACTACCTTTTTTCTTTCTTTTGGCTACCAGGAATCAGGATCTCATGACTGCCTGGCAGGCACTGTGCCACTGGGAAATCTCCCCAGCCTCATCACTGTCTTTTTCTGACCCTCAACCCAACACAGTCCCAGTAGAGTTCAGCTTCAAAGAAGAGTAGGGATGTCTCCAACTGTGGCTGTTAATCTTGATGACCAACTTGACTGGTTTAAGAGATGTTTAGGAGATTAGTAAAGCACATGCCTGAGTGTGTCTGGGTGGATCATGGAGACATGATCTGGGGTAGCATATTGGGTCCCTGACCCCTTCTTTTCTGATACTATTCTGCTATTCCTGGACACTACAAATTAAAATAATCTTTGGTATATTATACCCTTTGATATATTATGCCCTTCTGCCCATAATGCTCATGCCTTGGAGCTAGTCCACCATAGACTGAGTCCTTGAAAACACAAACCAAATTAAACCTCACTTCCTTTACATTGCAAGTGTTGGTTGTCTCATCCCAGTGACAAGAGAGTTGACTAACACAGAAAATTTGCACCAAAAATGTTGTAACCTTGGGATCAAGGAAAGTATTGTTGCTGAAGATATTAGTGCCATTATCAAGAAACCAATTCCTTTGAACGGAGTCAAGAAAAATGTCTTGAAAGAGAATTAGGAATCAGTAAAACCCACTTGTTGCCAGTTCAAGGACGCAAGTGATCAAGAGACTAATTGATCTGGTGAAGGAAATTTCAAGGTAGCCCAGCAGTTAGGGCTCTACTGGCTGCTTAGTTAGATTTAGACAGAATCAGGGGCACAACAGAAATATTTGAAAATCTTAGGTTTTGGCCCAAAATGAAAAAGTTGTTATGTTGGGGTCAAAGAAAGTATTGTTGTTGGAGATATTAGTGACATTAAAAAGAAACCAATTCCTTTGAATGGGGTCAAGAAAAATGTCTTGAAAGAATATTAGGAATCAATAAAACCCCACTCATTGCCAGCTCAAGGGTGCAAAAACGTAAACCTTTCATTTGAGAAAAGGGCCCATGGACCCCTGCAGGAGGAGAGTTGTCTGGGGTATTGGTTCCCTGGGATTTATTTCACCTGGGCCAGCCATTCAGGCACTCGGGATGTTGCAATTATGGTCCAAGGGCATCTGATTCCTCCTGATGGCAGCAGATCTTTGAATTTTCCATATGATGTTGGTTTTACTTCCACACAGAATACAAGAGTTATAGAATCACAGAGGATTTCACCTAAACTTCAGGTGTATATTGTGGAGAACAGGCAATATAACCCTGAGACGTGGGTATATAAAGTTGTGATAATGAAGTTAAAGTTCAGTGGAGACTCTAGAAATGCTAAGACTCCAGAGATGCTAAGACTATGCAATATCTGCTGAGGAAAGCTTCAAGCAGGAATTAGCCCAAGAGAGGGACTATGTGTGCCATAACTTGCAAGGCTACAGAGGTGGAACTGCCCGAGCTGCACTACTGTCTCTAAGGCAACAAAAAGTTGGCAAATGCTGAGTCTAGTCAACCAGATTCCTGAATTTCAACTTCATACTTGTTCACTATTAAATTCAACTCAGAATAAGCCCTTATTAAGTTCCCACTGTACATAGGCATTGTGCTCAAAGCAATGAAGAATGGGTGAAAGGGCTTAAGCTCTTGCTTTGGAGCAGCTTACATTATACATAGACTAGAAAATTAGCTCAATGCAATGTGACAAAGATGGTGGCACAAGGATACCTCAGAAGCAATAGAGACACAAAGGAGATACACTTAAACCTACCTGAAATAAAAAACTGAATTTTATGAATGGGTTTACCGAAGTTGGGGGTTGCAAGATGGAAGATGTTTTTCAGTTAAAGAGATGACCAAAGAGTCCAGATACAGCATCCCATTTGGTATAGAGTGGGCTTTTATTTCTCCTCTCCACTTCCTCTTCTGATGAAATAATCAACTTGCTTGCTCTTTACTCTCAAATCTCTGGTACTTTCTATTTCCAAGTAAGGAACAGAGCTTGATGTGCAGAATACATTTTAATTATTCCCTGGAGAAGGAAGTAAGTCAGGGGAGGATTACTGAAGGGAAGGGAGGGCCATTTCCTGAATTCTAGACATCCTAGCATGGGGATGTGTACCTGTTGCACCTGCCAGAAAGCTGATCCTCAACGTTCTAGAGAAGCACACAGAGATGGGAATGTGTGCAAAGACTGTGTCAAGGTTAATATGACTGATAAGAAGAAACAAGAGGACATTTCTCCTTGCAGCAGCTTGATGTCATCAGACGCTGGATCTGCTTAGTGATGTTTGGGCTTTATAGCTGCTTCTTATAGCTATCAAAAGATACTACTTTGTAAAATTCTAGCAGGATGAATGTATATGTTTTATTAAAAAGATGGATTCCTCTAGTCTTCAGCCATGCAAACTATTGTTCTTTTGATGTACTTTTTTGAATTCAAGGTAGGTTAGGCACACAAAAAAATTATACCTGAAGAGATTATATAATAAGCCTCATCATGAAGTAGTTTACAGATTCACCGAGAAGACAAAATATATATGGAATTTTAAAAATTAATATTGTTTATTAAGCCATAAAATGAGTCAACTTTTATCTCCAGCCATCTGAGTTCTAGATTCATATATGTGAATACTTTACTAATGTCCCTTGACATCTGTAAGAGACTAGATAAAGATGTCCAATTTCCACATATAAAATGATGTGGTATTTGTATTTACAGCAGTCTATGAAGATCTTCTTATCCACCTTAAATCATCTCTAGGTTACTTATTGTTGCCTAACAGAATGCCACACAAGTGTTATACAGTTGTTTTATTGTATTGTTTTTGTTCCTGTTATTATTTTTATTTTTTTTTAATATTTTCCATCCATGATTGATTGGTTGAATCCATGGAGGCAGAACTCACAGATAGAGAAGGCTAACTATATTTTCCCAAAGTACAGCATATATGTAACTGAAGTCAGTCTCCATTGCTCCGGGATGCTGTCCTAGCATAGTCTGCCCAGCATTCCTCCACTAAGAATTAATTTAAAAATTGTGACCCAGGAGTGATAGTATATACCAGTAATACCATCATCCTGAGAGGCTGAAGCAAGATTTCAAGTTAGAGATTAGCCTGAGTGACATAAGGACATAGCCAATTAAAAAAAAAAAAAAAAAAAAAAAAAAAAAAAGCTAAATTGGATGGAGCTACATCTCAGTGTAAAGGCCCTAGGTTCAATTCCTAGTACCACAAAACAATTAATTCATTATGAAACAGCTAGTCTCAGATGGTACCTTGGATTCCTACATAAGCCATTTGAAGTCCAGGGCAAATAACAACAACAAAACCTCAAAGACTAACCAACCAGAAACTACCAATTAACCTCTAACTGGGAAGTACAAACCAGATCATATCTAAATACAGTAAACACCTTGTGTAGCTAATCATGTAATTGCTTCACTTTGGGGCCGTATCCAGCCTAGAAAAGCCTCTGCTCATTGCACTAAGGCAGAACCACTTCCTGTGACAATGCTGCCGAAAAATCACCTTCTTCCTGCTAATCCATCTTCCTTCTCTGTCTCTGCTTTCTCCATATCCATGAAACATCATGTTTCTAACCCATCTGCACAAAGCCCGCCCTACAATCCAACCTATCCCAGCTAACGTCTCATCTCCTGGAGATTCTTCTCAGAGGCCAAGGCCTGATCCTCAGAACCAGAGGATTTCCAAACATCACAGATCTAGAAAATCCCAGAGCACATGTGTGAAATCCATACTGGGGCTGTGGCCACACCCAAGGAATCCACTGACAACACCAAACTGTCCTGGCCTGGTTTAAGGTCCTCTGAACACCAGGGAGTGGCAAGGCTGCTGAGAAGGATTATGTTACAACTTTGAAATCCAATCCTTTTCTCTCTGTTCTTTGGTGGCTCTCAGTGCTGATTCTGGAGAAAGAGAACAAGAGGAGGGAGGCAAGAACCCTACCAAAGCCATTTGAAGGGATCATGAGATTTGAATCAGCCAGAAGCAACTGCTCTGAGCCCCAGAACCCATGTCTTGGTTCCACCTGGCATTACCAATTATCTGTGGCTCTGACATAAGTTTTTCTTCCCCTTCCCATTCCCTCAAAATAGGACTATAATTAAATCCAAAATTGTACTGGAGACTTTATCGTCACGGCAATAGCAGAACACAATGCCTGCAGACAAAAAAACTCTTTCAATAAAAATTAATTATGCACAGCTCATGTCTCAGTCCCACTGGCAGTGTGTGGAATGCATATGAATGTGCAGGGAGAAGCCCAGCAGGGTGGCACTGCCCAGGGTGGTCTTGCCAGCCCCACCCCCAGGGCTCCTGTTGTGCTGAGAAGGTCTTAAATCCATTCATGCGAAACCCCCACCACACACCCTCCTCTCTCCCTCCAGCCACTGCTTGTTCTCTGTAGTCCCATAGGTCGCTGCTTTCATCCTCTCATTCAGAGTCTGAGAAATTAAAAGCAGCCACAGAAAGGGCCAAGAGAAGTAAGAGACAAGACACAAATGGAGAAGGCCAACTTGTGATCTGTCATTCCTGTTTAATCTCTTTTCACTTTTCTTCAGGAAGAAAAATTGTCACTGATAGGGAATGTAAGAATTGTACTGGCAGCCTGGGCCTTATGCTTCCTGCCACAGTGAGTGCACCACCTGAAGAAGATCTAGATGGCAGAACGTAGAGCTGGTGGCATACCAGTGTGACAAAAATTGACAGACCACCCCCCCATGCCTGGTCATGATGCCTTTGCTATCATCCAGAGGCTGATCCCCACGCAGTGGGATCAGACAAGAATTCCAAAAGTGGATAGACCCTAGGGAGTAAACACAGTGGAAAAGCAGGAGACAAGGGTGCTAAAAGGGAGGCAGAGTGGGAGCAAAAGACCCTACAACTACCCATTAGACTTGACCAGAAAGAGGAAAAGGAACATTCAAAACCTGAAGGTAACATGCCATGGGTTTAAATAGCTTTCAATTTATTTAAGGAAGTAGTGACAGAAGAAGAAAGCAATGAAACAGAACTCTGTCACTATCTAGAGCTCTTTCCTGCAATGGATCAAGTCTCACAATCTACGTGACATGAAGGGAGTCCTGTTGAGTCTCAGTAAAGACTAAGGTTAGGTCTCAGTTTCCTTGGTACCACCAAGGAGCAGTAACTCAGGCATTGGGTTCACCCATGGCTACCCAAATGGTACATCCAGATATAACCCACAGGAGCAGCAAAGGTGCAGAGGGAACATGAGAACAACCTCCAGCATTGTGAGGGGGTGAAGGGCAGGTACTCGTGCAGGGTCCTAACCTGTAGAAAAGAACCTGCAGGGACTGCAGAAAGCTTGTGAGATAGATAGGACTGGAGAAACACTTGAATTTGAGAGTGGCCAAGGTTGTCTTCTAGCACCAAGACATGAAAATATTGCCCGGTAACCAAGCCAAAGGCAAAAGGATTGGATGAGGTGCTCTCTAAGTCTAAGACTTGGTGATTCTCTTCAGTCAGCCACATTCTCCCCAAATTGAGGGAATTGTAGGGTCTCTGTCTTAGTTACTTTTGTAATTTCTGGGACAAAAAACCCAACACACAAAGTTAAAGGAGTAAAGGTTTATTTTGACTCATAGTTTGTAGAGGTTGTAGTCCATAGTCAGCTGGCTCTCAGGCAGGGTAGCAGGATACAGGAGCACCTCAGAGAAGAAACAGTCCATGGCAGGCCAGACAGGAGCACCAAAGCAGCAATCAGCAGCAGCAGCAGCAGCAGCAGCAGCAGCAGCAGCAGCAGCAGCAGCAGCAGCAGCAAGGCTGCCTTCTATCTGTTCTTTTATATTCCACCCAGGCTACAAGCCTATTGATTGTGCCACCAACACCTAGAATGGGGCTTCCATTATTCACAGGATCTCAGCGTCATGCCCTTAATCTATACAGACACTCCCCAAATCGAGTGATCTCTGAGGAGCCCCACCTGCAGCCACACGAGGCTTTGTGAGGACAGGTAGATACAAGCCATAACAGTTTCACATGGATCATTACATTTTTTTCTTCATAATGACTCCTGTTCTCCCTTTCAAACTCAGACCTCAGCAGAGACACAAGTTGTATCAGCCTCATTACAGGTGTGCAAACCTAGTTGTTACTGCTGTACAATTTAGTCCTAGGGTTTTCACCACTTTTTTTTTTTCTGTTGAGATAAATTCTACCCACCAACCAAGGCATAAGGAAAAGCCCAGATTTCTCTATCTGGGAAGAGATGATGGCTTGCTTTAACTACGATAGTTAAAACCTCTGTTAAGCCTCCTGGTAACTGGGAATTACCCAATAAACACTGTTCACACTGTGTTCAACATTGTATTACAGGCCTCAGGTGGACAGTAAGTTAATAAAATATAAGGATTGAAAGGAAGAAATAACACTGTATTATTTCAATATGGCAGGAAGTTTAGATGGAAAGTCTAAAAACTATGCAAATAGTCTATAAAAATAAGAAGAAGGATATATTAATAATATAGATAAAATTACTTTGTATTTTGTATACTTGGAAATAATTTTAACAGTAAACTTTACTGAATGCTTTAATTTCTTAAAATTTATTTTTAATTGACAATAATTATGCATTGTATCCTGCATATAATTTAGTACATGTATACAATGTGTAATAATAAAACCATGGTAACTAATACTTCATTTTGCTTAAATATTTACCATTCTTTATTTGTTTGGAGCCTATGAACTCATGTCTTCTAGTTATTCATAAAATATATATTTATTGGTAGTATAGACACTGACCTGTGCTGTCGAATACTAGAACATATTTCTTTTCCCTAACTGTATAATATTTTTACTAAAACCTTACAAAAGTTACAATTTAAAAAGCATCAAACTATAAAATACTCATCAGTAGATCTTACCTAATTGTGTAGTTCTACCATATTATAAAATGTGATTGAAGCAAATTAAAAAAACTATCTTTTACTTTTTTTAACTTTTATACCTCATTTTTATACTTTTCTGCTGGATGGTTAAGATGAGCTGTAAAAGGCTCAAGTCAATTACATTTGACATTGCCAGTCCTATGGATAATCCACTACTATTATGGACTGCTGCACTATATTGGATTATTTTGCTGAATTCATGCACCTACAATATTTAAATGGCAATGGAATACCCATCTCTGACAAAACTAAACAAAAAAGGGGGATATAAATGAAGGGCCATTTTGTAGTGAAAAAAAAGTACATATGTCTGTATATACAAGATAGGATAGATATACAGGTACTTTCTCTTAGTTCAATAAGAAGAAGATTTATACTAATAGTGTTTACACAAGATATCATGTCTGCATCTTGTACTATGAATAACTACTATGAGGACAACTATATACAATGTATTAATTATGGTAACTGTCCTACTAACTGGTTTTGAAATTGTCTCATTGCAATTTCTTTCTCAATAAAATTAATTTTAAAAAAGAAAAAAATTAAAAAACTAAAGAAATGAATGGATATATACCATTTTTATATAAGGATATAATGCAAAGATATAAATTTACCTTGAATTGATGAATATAGTCATAATCAGAATTTTGGAGTGATTGTATGGGCAAGTGTGCACCTGTATACAAAGTGGCTGCTATGGCTGATATTTAGATTTCCCCCAAAGCCTCATGCAGTCATAGGTCAGGAGCTTCAAAACTCACTGGATCTAGGGTAGGATGTGGGGATTAAGGGTTCCCTGCCTGGGGTGTGGGGTGGTACCACCCAGAGCGGGTCACCGGGGTGGAATATCAAGGGACCTAAGGAAAGCTGAGTGTCACTTCTGTTTCTGCTTGCCACTGCTGCTGCTGCTTCTGCTTCTGCTTCTGCTACTTGTCTGCTTCTGTCTTCTGCCTGCCCTACTCTGCCAAGAAATGTTTCTCCTCTGTGACACCTGTCTGCCATGCTACCCTGCCTTGAAGCCAGCCAATTGCGGACTGAGAACTCTACAAACTGTAAGCCAAAATAAACTTGCTTCCTTTAACTTTAGATGTCAGGTAGTATTGTGGAAAAGCAATAAGAAAAGTAACCATGACTGGAAATTTGATTCTAAAATTTATAGGTTGTCAAGGAAGAACAAAGCCAAACACTTATACCACTGTGTGCTACAGCTTCTTATGAAATAATAGTATTAAGATGCTGTGATACTGACACAGGATAAACACATAGACAAATGGAACAGGATAGAGTCCAGAAATAGACCACACTTGTCTTCCTATGAAATTTTACAGTGCAGTGCAATTGGGAGAAAATAGCTCTTTTATTAAATGGTGCTGAGATAATTGAAAATATACATGGGAAAAATGAAGTTTTGTTCAATTTTTACATTTAGTTGTATTTGTTTGCATTACATCCCTTGTGGGAAGTTGGTTGATACACATACCACATATCTGTTCTTTTTTCATTGTTTTTCCCTCCCCTTCTTCCACCCTCTCTTTATCATTTGATCCTTTTCCCATTTGAAGAAAATCTCTCCACATTCTTTTATCTATGTTTTAGTTTGCTCATTATTTATATTTTGAGTTTCTCATAGAAGTAAAGCTATGTGATAGTTAAACCTATGTGTCTGATTTATTTCACTTAATATCACGGTCTTGAGGTCCACTCATTTTCCTACAGACAACTTAAGATTATACCTTTTATGGCAGAATAGAAATCCATAGTGTATAAATACCACATTTTCTTTATTAATTGATCTGTTAATGGGCATATAGGTCATTTTCCAGATTCACATATTGTGAACTGTGTGTTCTAAATATGGACATGCATGTGTCAATATAATAGGAACAACTTTGGCTCTTTTTGGAAGATATCTAAAGAGGAATAGCTGAATCAAATGGAATTTCTAGTCTTGTTTCTTTGAGGCATCTTTGTCCTGATTTTCATAGTGGTGGTGCTAGTTTACATTCTCACTAATAATGTAGAAGTGCGCCTTTCCCCTGAGCCTTGCCAGCCTTGGTTATTTGATTTCTTCATGATAGCCATTCTTTCTTGAATAAGATAGAATCTCAGTGTTTTTGGTTTTTTTATGTACTTAGTGCAGAGTCTACAGGATCTACAGGGCCTCATTACATAGATCAGACTCCTAGTGATCCTCCTGTTTTAGCCTACCAAACCCTGGGATTACAGGTGGGAGCCACCACACCCAGTCTCAATCACTGTCACAGTGCGCCCTGGGGCGGGGCCAGCAGGGCATGCCAGGGATTGAACCCTAGCCACTGCGCTCTGCCTAAGCAGGCTCTTTACTCTGCTGAACTATCTGGCTGGCCACAATGTTGTTTAATTTCACCAGCAATGGTGCACATTTTCTCATTTATTTAATGGCCATTTCTACTATGTCTGAGAAGTGTCTATTCATTTCAATTGCTCATTTTTTAATTGGGTCTTTTATGTTTTCAGGGGATGTCTAATTTTTTCTTTATATATTTGAGCTATTAAGTCCTCTGTATTAGAAATACCTGGAAATTTTTCCCCACTCTCTAAGCTGTCTCTTCATTTGCTTCATCAGTCAGTGTTTTATGAGAGAAACAGATATGACACATGATATAACGATGCATAGGAAATTACAAGACTAGCTCGCGATGGTCAGACACAGAAGGATGAAAAAGCCTGCAAAGTGTCTGCATACTAGAAGCTTCAAGTTTCGGTTTAAGTCTGGGATTCACTGTAGTCTGTATCAGGATGCTAATAGGTCTATGCTATGCTAAGCAGAAGCTGAAGAGTTTGTGCTGGAAACAGAAGATTACATTCAATCTGAAGGGGAAGATTGGAGCTTCTCCAAAGAACCTAAGTAAGTATGTTCTTCTTCATTTCCCCTTTATATCATCCAGGCTATGAGCCTGCTTAGGGTGGGCCCTCTATATTCTAGGGTGTAGAATTGCTGAGGTGGTTTAGTTAAGGCTCTAAACTTCTCAAATTGACACTATCAGTCAACCATTACACTTACTCTGTTGGTTTTTCTTTCTTTTTTTTTTTTCTGTACAGAAACTTTTTAGTTTGACATGACCTGACTTATAGATACTTGATACTATTTCTTGTATCATTGGGTTTCTGTTCTGAGATTCCTTGTCTAGAACTATATCACCAAGAGTTGTATCTATTTGCTTTTCCAGCACATTCCAGTAAAACCTAGGTTTGTAAACATAATTTGTTCCAGAAACATTTTTGGAATCCAGAGCACTAAAAATCAAATTGAATTTCCTCATAAGAAATAGAGGAAACCCAGAAGATTCACTATACAACCCCAAAATATTCAGATAAAATGATTACAGTTCTATAATACAATAAAAATAATTAAGAAAATACAAAATATGAAGAAGAATAAATTAATTAGCTTGTATTAACCTTTGAAAATCTTTGTGGCTGGAGAGTGATGCCTTAGTTACTTTTGTTGTTGTTGAGACAGATTACCTGACACCTAAAGTAATGGAAGGAAAGATTTATTTGGCTCGTAGTTTGCAGATGTTTCAGTCCATACGTGGCTGGGCCCAAGGCAGGCAGCATGGCAGAGAGGAATTACAGAAAAGAAATAGTCCATGACAAAGCAGGGCAGACAGAAGGCAGTCGGCAGTAAATCATCAAGAACCAAGTTACAAGCGACAATAGTGACCATCCTTCTGTCCTTCGTATTCTATCCAAGCCTCATGCCTTTAGTGTGGGTAGTACTCACACTCAGAGAGAGCCTTCCCATTATCCACTTGCACAACTATGGCAAACCAATCAATGGACTAATTTAGTAACTACACCTTTAATACCCGTATCACATACTTCATCCCAGCATCATATACTCTGGATCACGCTACCTCTGAAAAGCTCCTCCCATGACCATGTAAGGCTTTGGGAGAACATCTAGACTTAAACTATAACAAGGGAGATGAGAGAGGAAAGTTATTTTGTAGGGTGATTTCCACTAACACTAAGAATCACTGTTATCTATTGGCTCAATAAAGTCTTTTTTTTAAATGCAACTTTAACAAAAATACCTATCAAATGACACTCGCTTTTGCCTTCTTTTGAAGATTTTGTGGAAATGTGGCATTGCAATGTTAAACAAATTCATCACTGACACTACCACAGCTGTATTTGGTTGGTAGTTTTCTACAAATTTTGTGCTGTTTCCTACATTTTATACACCTCCCTCATCTCATTTAGGTGAGGGATGCCTCTACCTTTTTCTCCTTCTCTTCTGCAGAGAAGATCATTGCCACAACATTTTGCTGTTGGGAGATTGTCACTCACAATCCTAAAGATGAGAAGACAGAGATAGGAGATAGATAGATAGATAGATAGATAGATAGATAGATAGATAGAATCATTGACTCAGTTGTGATCGTGTGATATTCAGCATCATGAACTACTCTTATTGCAAGACTTTGCTCGTTTATCAAATTGAAACTTTTAAGAAATATTTGACAGAACAAGTTACTCATAATCCAAAGTTTTATTTTAAGTCTTTCTGTTTTCACATTTAGATTTTCAATTCATTTTTATTTCTGTTTAACACATGGTGGGAGACATACCTCTAGGCTCAATCTTCTGCACATGAATAGTCAATTTTCCCAGTATTACTTATTAAGGAAGCTATCGTTTCTCTACTGTATGTTTTTTACTCCATTGTCAAAGATCAAGTGACTGAATGTGCCTGTGGTTGTTTTTGCTTTTTCTGTTTTGTTTCATTGATGCACATGACTTTTTGTGTCAGTACCATTCTGTTTTTATCACTGCAGCTTTGTAGTATAACTTAAAGTCTGGGATTTTGATGCCTCCTGCTTCATTCTTCTTATTCAGGTTTACTTTTATTAGTCATGATTTCTTGGTTCCATTTTAGGATTTTGAAATTATGAATTATATCCTATATTATATACCATACACATAGTTAGTTCCAGTGGATTGCAGGTCTAAATATGAAAGCTGAGACTGCAATACATTTAGAAGACATGGGAGAATATCCGAATTAGGCTGGCATAGGGAATAGTTTATTAAGTGAGACATGAAAATCACAGCCACAAAGGAAAAAATGATAATTTGAAATTAATAAAAATTTAAAACTTCCTTTTGTCAAAAAACTCTAAGAAAGAAAATGCAAGCCACAGAAAAAGAATGTATTTACAGAGAATCTTTGTGTCTATTATATCTCCATAATATAGAAAAGCCCCTACATATAATAATAATATAAAATAATATATAATATAATAATCATTTTAAAAAAGATATAAACTTAACCTGAAAAATAATTAATTAAAGACTTGAGTGAGAATTTTACAGGGATGGTCCAATGAGCAGTGACCATTTGAAAAAGCTCACAAACGCAACTTCAAACAAAGGTGAGATTTCACGCATCATCTTGTGAAACTTGAAATTTCTGTGGTATTAAGTACTGTGAGTGTGTGGAGCAGTGAATTCTCAAACACTGCTATTAGAATATTCATTTGCGCAACCCCTTGCACATTGTTTGGTAGTATCTACTAAAGCGGGGTCTAATGTATTTCATAGCATATAAATGTGGCACTAACAATGTACTAGACAAAATGCACGTCTACAGCATCAAGAGACGGGCGTGAGAATGTTGAGAACACCACTATTGGCATTTTCCTCAAGCAAGTACAGACTCAATAATCCAAATGTCTTCCAAAAGTAAGGCAGAAAAATAAGTATTGTTCACATAATGAAATACTGTATTGACTTTCACTATGCACAACAAAGGGATGAGTCTCAAATTTATTGTTGAGCAAAAGAATCCAGATACAAAATTATATTCACTTTTGGTTCCATTTGTATAAAGTATAAAGCAGGCACACTTAATCTATGCTATTAGAAGTAAGATTAGCGCTTTCTCTTGGGGTGAGTTAGGAACTGGCTGGAGTTGTAATGAGGCTTCCCCGGTGTTGGTAATGTCCTGTTTATTGATCTATGTGTTTATTTCTCTGAAAAAGTATTGAGCTAAATTCTTATGATTTGTATGCTTTGCTGAATGTTCTGCTTTAATACAGATTTTCCTAAAAGCAAAACGCTATCGTGAGGAATCCTCATGGGAGCATAATCCCCATATTTAGGGAAAAACAAAACAAAGTAACTGAGTTACAGGGTGGTTAGGTCATGGGTTCAGGTGAGCACACCAAATGGTGACTGCCTACACAGTGTGACTGGGGTTTATGCTTTTGTTCATACTATGGTCTTGGTGCCAGAATTTCAATACCACAAATATGTCCCTCCTTGAACTTCTGAGACTCTCCTACAAGGCTTACACTTTATCTTCTTTCATCCTCTAACTTGTCAATATTTGCTGACTTCCAGCTAAGAGATGGCCTGTTCGTTGGAGCTAGAATAGACCCTGTGAGCTCCACGGTGAGTGAGTGTGGGACAACGTGTTCTACAGTCCTTTCCACATCTGCACAGGGAAGCTCCTCACTGGGGTCTTCCAGATCAGTCTTCTCTTTATTTCTTACACTCACTAAGTCCAGTGTCCGACAGCAAATTACAGATACGCATAGAACAGGAGTGGCCTCCACTGTCTTAGAGAGTACATTCTGGCAGATGGGTACACAATGGTGATTCCTAGCAGGTAGATTAGCGGGCTTCTTTAGCAGGGCTTTGAGTACCTGGCTGTTCAAGCCCTGTGCCTAACAAGGTGGTCTGTGGTCAGACCTTCCAGAAACCTTCTTCCTGCCATATTGATCAAGAGGAACAGGTTGATCTCAGGGTACAGCTCAGACTATTAAAGATTACTTTAAAATAGCTGGAAAGACATAGACACATGAGTGTTTGGAAGTGAATTCTAGCCAATATTATGAAAATTCCATAATCTTAGTGTATGTCATAATTATAGTTCACTTGCTCTTTGTTGTCATCAGCCAAAAGGGGTTCTTATCAGTGCATTTATCATTATAAATGTTATGTGTATAATTACAGAAATTTGTCACTGAGGCAACAGAAGGAAGAGTAATAATTCAGAAGAGACATGTTACCTGTTGTGAAATGCAGAACTGACCCTCAGAAGAACACATCACAAGCCCAGGACCTCGGAGTGCCTTTCCCCACTATGGTTTTCATAACCGCATTGGAGCCTCATTTGTCTTCATCTTGGAAACTGGAAAGGGAACAATTATCAGACAGAGAGAGCAGCTTAATCAGGAGAACCCAAATACTGTGCACTATCTGGGGGGAGGACGGGTTCACATTGAACCAGATATGTATGCTTTTTGTTCCCTTGTATTTATAATGCACTTTACATTCTCATGTTTTAATTAATAAAACTTAATCATCCTTTCATCATGAAAAACAATCTGTGGCCTTTTTCCATTAGAAGACAAGTGGGAGTTCTTTGTCTTAACAAATCCGGCATCCCAGGCCCTGCCACAGATGGTGAAGATGCTGAGAAAGAAGCTTGTGAGCTGTCTCTGGTACAGCACACATTTCTGAGCAAAGCTGAGTGCTGAGTTGTAAGATATTCTGGGTAGTATCATTTCTTCAACAAATGTTTAATTCACTTGTACCTCATGTCAGGCAGTGTGGCTATGATTCCTTCACTCAAAGGCCCACTCAAACATTGACCATTAGGGAAATCTGATGCAATCCCAAACTTTGGTCTACCTTCCAGTCTTGTCTTCAGAATCCCTAGAAAATCCTTTGTGAGGTTCAGCATGTTCATTCTGAGTTATGGGAGAATCTATGTCTAGAGCTAAGACATAGATTCTCATGTACACACTCTGTTCTTTCCTGTATAATTCAGGCTGATTCTTACTAGCAGGTGTCATGCCACCAGTCTGTTGATAGACAACTGCTGATTGGTTCTTTACAGTGGCCAGACCCAGACATGGTTTCCTCCTGACATCCCTCAGATCCTGTGTACCATGTGTCTACCTGTTGTGTAACCACGTGGCCTCACTGCCCAGAGCTGGATTCCTCATAATTCCTTGTATATATACATAAGGCTGTGGTTTGGAGGAGCCATACATCTGTAGTGGGACATGCACATTGTTAAATTAGTACCTTATCAAGTCACACTGTGTTCCTGACAACACACCTGGGTTCTCAGGAAAACACTTCACAGCCAGTAATTCTGAGATCACAGGGAGACAATTTCTATTAATGCCACCAGGAAGTTGAATTGTCAAGCCTCAGGGATAGCTGGGTCAGGTGCAGGGCTGGGAGGGTTCCTAAGGTGACTTGTCAGAGAATGCCAGGCTGACTCAGTGGTGGTGCAGTGAGGGCTGTGAAGGACAGGACTGTGTCCCCTGGCAGAGGACAGGGGGAAATTTGCATGGAAGCAGGGTGGAGGCTGAACACACAGTACTCGGGGAACCTTAAATTCTCTGACAGAGTTCCAAACACTCAGTGGGACTTCCAGGGTCTGGGGTATTTGTGTTAAGTCTACAAATTCATCTGGTAAAGTTTCAGAGAAAATTCAAAATTAAGGTATAGAGGGAAAAGACCAGAAAATACTTGAAGTTTGACCAAATGTATTGTCACTATATGCAAAAAGACACACAAGTTCTCAGAATAGGTGAAGGGCCCCAAAACGGTCAACAATCATAACAACAAGTAACAAAATGCTCTTTTTTTCTTGAAAAGAATAGATGATAGAAATATTAGGTCTAATTTCTTTGAAAATGACCAAAATCATTGTAGGTGTCAGAGCAATAATAAGCTAAAACATTAACTGAAGAGCGAATGATTTTAGTATAAAACTACCAAATAACCAAATTTCCCAAGATAAAAATTTTCAGTCATCTATGCAGGAAATCTTTCTTTCTTTCTCTCTTTCTTTCTTTCTTTCTTTCTTTCTTTCTTTCTTTCTTTCTTTCTTTCTTTCTTTCTTTCTTTCTTTCT
>NW_004524588.1:4118036-4124476 GCF_000260255.1 Octodon degus
TCTTTCTTTCTTTCTTTCTTTCTTTCTGTTTTGCAGAACCAGGGATTGAACTCAGGCCCTTGCACTTGCCAGGGAAGTGCTTATTCCACTGAGCCATCTCACCAGCCCCACGCAGGAAATTTTAGTACTGACAAAGAGCAGTGAAGCAACTTCATTGACAGTGAGGATGAACCTACTGCCATCTTTAAGGAGAGAAGGTGGGGAGACTTCACTACTGGACCAAGCAGGAGAACATTTACCCCCGGCTGTCCAGTTTTCTACTGCAAGGAAATCAAGTTAGCATTAGGAACCCAAATAAGATGCCCAAAGCAAATATCTGGGAGGAGCCTGAAAGCTGTTTTAGCTGACTGGCAAGATTGATAGCAGAATGTGTGAACATGCTTGAACCTTGAACACAGCTCTCAGCAAAGTTCTGGATAGATTGCCAAGAAGGGATGGCCTTCTAGCTCTGCTTTTCTTGGCATAAAGATTTAAGCAAGGTTGATTGGAATTTAAAAGATTTATAGTTCATGCAATAGTTCCCAATTTTCATGCTCTGTCCATATTCAGTGAAATAATATGCTTAAGAATATATATATATATACATATATATATATATATATACCAGTTATGAGTCAAATTATTATGTACTTCCCTTGATCTTGTTCCACAGTCCTCTAGAAATGTTTCACAAAGCAAAGAATGCCACCTAAGCAACCAGAAGGCTCCTCAGTGTTACATCTATTATCCTAGAAGTTAATGGTTTTAAAAATAATTTATTTGAATTACATGATTATACACACCACATAGAAATACAGTTTTATTCGTTGGTCTTGTGTACTTTTAAGACAAAACACTTGTCACTGAAAGGAACCAGGACACCACAGAATCCTGGTGATTGATTCCTGGTCTGGGGCATGGTGATCCCAGAATATCTTGTACCTGAAAGCAAAGAAGTGTTTAAAAATTTCTTGGAATGTGTTAAAAGAACAGAAGAGGCAGCTTGAGGAGAGTCACAATAGCCAAAATTTGGTATAATGTGAACAGTAAAAATTGAAATGCAATGGAATTTAATAAATAAAACAAATCATCTTTAATATTACTGCAAGAAAGGGAAGAACTATTTTCAAACAAAAGTGACAGCTGTTAAATAAGAAGAAATCATAGAATTATCCTGGACTCACTTTTCAATCATCCAAATAATTTAGGTCAAAATTATCCACAGATGCTCAAACCACTGGGTAAATATTACAAGCTATTCATAAAGCCTCAGAGAAGCACCCACAAGTTATAGGATAATCATAAAAGAAAACATAGTGCACTTCCATGGAAATCTAGAAGTTATTGCCTTCATCACGCAAGCACATTCTATATCACCATTAATAGGGTAAACTGAACATTTCTCATTATTTGGTGTACTAAGAAGGTCACAACGCCACCTATAAAGTATTGTTGGTAAAAATGTTTAGCTTGAATCCCATCATGAACAAAGCATCAAAAAAGTATAAATTATGGGACAATAGGCACAATAATTGGATTGAACTGTTGAAATATTAGTATTATTAAAGTATTTTTGAGGGGAAAAGGAGTGTTCTTAATTAAGAGATTATAGGGATATATTAATGAAATACAATGCATGAACTTTGATTGGATTCTGGGTTAAATGAAGGAAAAATACTACATATAATAGGAAGATTTGGGAGTTTTGAATATGAGATATAGATTGGAAAATATTCTCATGTCTGTGTATTCTTTCTTGAAAATTATCACTGTGTTCATAGGAGACACCTGCTACAGCACTTGGGGGTAAATTGTCATCATGATGCCTGTAATTTTCTTCCAAATGATTTGATGGAGGTGAAGGAGGGTAGGGGGCTCGGAGGAAGCAAGCACTTGTGGTAAATGTTACCTGGTAAAATTGAAACAGAAATGAGTCCTGATTGCAATAGTCTCTCAATTATTTTGCGAGTTTGAAGTTTAAAAATAAAAACTTTGTGAAGATCTGCTTATGTGATTAGAGGTGAAAGACTGAGATGTAGCATGTGTATTAGTCCTTTTTCTATTGACACAGCAGAATATCTGAGGTGCTGGACCACATTGTAAAGAAAAGTCCTTTTCTTTGGTTTGTTTTGTTTTGAGCTCACAGTTCTTCAGGTTCAAGGACATAGCATTGGCTTAGCTCTAGTGAGGGCGAATGGCGGATGAGAGGATGCTGTCATGTAGCAGGACAGGGTGAGGGGAGGGCCAGCCTCATGCTTCTATAACATCTAGCCCTTGTAGGGATGAAGGGGAGTCTCAAGAGAAGACACAAATTCCTGCTGAGGGCAACACCCACCAAGGACTCTCAAAAACCCCGCCTCTTAAAGGTACCATCTGCCTTTCACATCACTGCACTGGAAGACAACGTCCCAACATGAGCGCCTGTGGATCACACTTGTACCACATTCAAGCTATAGCATCTTTTACATATCATCTATATTCTCAGCAACAGAATCAAACATGAGCGCATAGCCAAATGGGAAATCCTCCTTCTTAATACTCTCACATTTGGATATCTATGTGTGCACCAGGCATTGTGCTAACTGCTTCAAATCCTTTAGTCTTGTTTAAATTTCACAGAAATCTTATAAGGTAGGCACAATATTACTGATGAGGAAACAGGATCCAGGAGGTTAAGTAGTACCAAGCCCGTGGCACACAGGAGTAGATGAGCCAGAACAGAACCATTTACCTGACTCCGAAGCATGACTTTCAATCCAATTCTGTGACTAGCACTGAATATCTTGACTTTGCATAGAAAACCAAGGGCCATGAGTTTTGTACTCATGTTTGTGACACACAGAAAGAGAAATCAGTAAGCAATAAGGAGTATTCCCTTCCAGGTCTTGACCCAACCACTTACTTTCCCCAACAAGGCCTCACATCTTAGCACAACATTTGGCCATTTATGAGTTTAACATTTTCATGATCTAATCTTTTTCCAGAAATCCCACCTCTGAACACATGAGCCTTTTGGGGACATTTTTAATACCAACCAGGTTATGAGACACCTAAGTCCCAACAATGCTGTACACATGGCTTAGCAAATCTGGTATTGCATGTGACCAAGAGGGGGAGTCTTTTTGTGGTCAAATATTCTTAAAATATGCTGAGTAACTTCAGCTGGGAAAAAAAGGCTTGTGGTCATATGTATTTATGAGATTATGAATCTTTGCTGAGATAGGGCAATAGGACCAGGATACCTCATACGAGAAAGCACCCTATATGGAGCTTACAGGAAAAGTGTCTGTGATACAAGCCATCAGGCAATATTTTCAAAAGACAGTAGCTACTTCCTCCTAGTGGACTCAATATGCTGAGTGCTGTACACACATGAACAAAATGAAGGACTACAATTCAGTATAAACATAACAGTTTGAATGAATTTGAAGAGGGAGCAAAGACCATCTTCAGTGTTTCCTTTTCTTCCCTCTGTAATGCACCACCAGCACCTCCACACTGACTTACTACTTTGCTCTCTTATGGTGCTAGTAGGCAAAACCAGCCCGTCTCTGTAAAAATACCTATTACCTTATCTAACAGGAAAACAACTAGATTAAAATTGTTGATAAGGAGTTGTATGCTAATAATATGCCTGAATTTATAATCTGAACTTGAAATAAGCTTTACTAATAGAGCTATCTTAAAAATAGCCTACTGGACACTTACGTAGACTTCTATAGCTCATACACAAATATCATCAACACAGGAGGGTAGGTTTAACTTCTTAAACTTTCCAACCCCAAGCTGGCTCATGGAGCAGCAAACCAAGATGTGCAAGTAGGTAACATCTCCATGGAGCCTCAGAGACCCTGTAGAGACCTATGAACATCTAACAAAGACTGCATTTATTGTCAAATAACTGACATAGCGAGGTGAATGACTCTGGGCTCAGGGAGTGAGTCATGTAGATATATTGGTGTCCCAGTTCTTTCATGATTCTAACGGGGAGACTAGTAGATGTACAAGAAAGATTCTTCCTGGACTGGTTCAGAACCCTGAATGCATAGTCCTAGGTGCTCATCCCTGGTACCCAATAGATTGATAACAGTAAGTTGCAAAAGCACATTAAGGGTAGAGTGGATGAGGCCTCCAAAATGAGAAAATAGACCATGAGTCAGGAAGTGGTGGGCAGCAGGACCAGCCATGCTTGCTCTGTCCTAGGGAAAGCAGGTGCATTTATAAATTGACAACATGTACGTAAGTTGCTCTCTCTTTTTAATGTGTCTTTACTCCTCACATCCATGTTTACCTCACAACCTGAGTTGAAGGATATCTCTTCTTGGGTCATCCTTAATGGTGAAGGGAAAGTACACTCTGACAGTACTTCTGTCTTTGCTGATGTTCTATAAAGCTACCCAAGTTCCATTTTCTCAACTGTAGTATGATGCTCAGGGACTTCATTGATTCTAGGCCTCTTGTTGAGCATGAAAGCTGGCTTTTTTTCCCACCAGAAAACCTGGCTTTCTCCCATTCATCATATTTTCTGGGTCTGTTGAACAGAGGTCAAAAACACCTTAGCAGAGTCTGTCTTTAGGGAAAAAGGCAGCCTCTGAGAAAAGGTAGTGGTTTTCTCTGATTCCTCTTGGTAGCCCTGTGAAGGCTATTAGGGCTTCACCTTGTCAGGTGAAGTTACAGACAAGGCCTAGGCCCATGGTACACATACAACCTGATTTTGAAGGGTAGCAACTTGCCTTATGGTCTTGCATTTGCAACAGGAGTGGTGCTTGAAGAAAAGCCCCTCACAAAGTCAGTTAGGGGTGGAGGAAGGCTCTTTACCTACATGACGAGGCCTGTGTTCTATTTGCCAGTCTGGGAAGATGGGCAGAAGGAATAGGGACCTCCACTTTTCTAGGAATACAGTTTACCTCTTTGGATCCATTTCCTCACTGATATCACTGTTAGAAATGTTTGAAATTAAAAATTGTAACTAAACCCACACAAGTTAGAGGAATGTTATGTGTAAGTACCGCATTCAATAGCATCTTTTTCTCAGGAAGCATCATCAACTTCATCCACTTCTATGGACTGAATGCTTGTGCCCCTACCCCACACCTAATTCATAAGTTGAAACATTATTCTCAGTGTTAAAATTGAGGCTATTAGGAGTGTGTAAATCTCAAAGGCAGAGCCCTCATGATTGGGATTAGATCCCTACAAAAGAGACAGAAGAGAGATAGGTTTCCCCTTTCCACCATTAGATAACACAACAATGCTGTCTCTGAGAGATGGACCCCCACCAGACACTGAATCTGAAAGCACCTTGATCTTGTACGGCTCAGCCTTCAGAATTATGAGAAATAAATAAAACTTACTCATAAATCACCCAGTTTGTGGCATCTGTATTCAAGTAGACAAAGGCACACAGCTTAGAAATGTGTATGTGGTTTAGAAATCCCAGGGAAGCAAAATGAAAAGCGAGCAATATCATAATGTCTCCTTTACTTGACTGTTCACTGCAAGGTTATAGGATCTCATGGAAAACATTTTGTAGATGGTTATCTACAGAATAAGTCATGACATCTTTTCATTACTGCTGTTGTCACTTCCTGGACTCTAAGTAAAAGATTTTTGGACACCATTCAAATTTCATATTCAATTTGGAAAAGGTAAGAAAAATCCCAATACAATGGAACAAACCCATTATCCTGGGATGATTCAAAGTGCTAATTGGAAGGATGACATAATCTTTGACACAAAATGTAAAGCCAAGAAAAAATATTGATTAATGTTATGGTTTAAATCAAGAATCCCTCACCCAAACATTCTGGACTCAGAGGTTGGGTCCTTGGGATGTGATGGGATTCAAGGGCAGTCCATTTGCTGGGGGATGAGTCTCCTGGCCAGCTGATAGCTAAACATACTGTTGGGGAGTTGGGCCTTCTGGGAAAAGGTGGATCACTTGGAATGAGGCTTCCCTGGCTCCTCCCTTCACTTTCTTCTTCCTGCCCACCATGATATGTGCAGTTTTCCTCAATGCCAACCACCTACCACTCCATGTATGTGTTTATACCTGCTAAACATGGACCCAAACTTCTGAAATGTGAGGCAAAATAAGCCCTCTCCTTTCTTATGTTGTGGCTCAGTGATGAGGACAGCTAACCTTTCAGTGCTCCTTTCATTGGCCATTCAAATTATCTTTGTCATGAAAGTATGATTATCTTGTCCCTAAAATCTCAGATGCCATTTATTAATTAAAACATAAGTTTAAGAATGTCAAACCTAGGGTCTAGGAGATAGCTCAGTAGCATAAGCACCCACTTGGTAGATGTAAGATCCTGAGTTTGATTCCTGGTATTGAAAAAAAAAAGAAGAAGAAAGAAGAAGAAGAAAGAAGAAGAAGCAGAAGAAGCAGAAGAGGAAGAAGAAGAAGAAGAAGAAGAAGAAGAAGAAGAAGAAGAAGAAGAAGAAGAAGAAGAAGA
>NW_004524588.1:4124576-4149383 GCF_000260255.1 Octodon degus
AGGAAGAGGAAGAGGAAGAAGAAGAAGAAGAAGAAGAAGAAGAAGAAGAAGAAGAAGAAGAAGAAGAAGAAGAAGAAGAAGAAGAAATAATGAATATTAAACCTAGGAAAGAAGACAGCTATCTAAGGGACAACAATAAGGTGGCAGGGTCCAACACAATTATAGTGAATATGTTAAAGTGAAAAACAAAACTTCTGGATAAACATAGCCAAGAACAAATCTTTGGAAAACAGAATCTAACTGGCAAGAGCCTCAAATCAAGAAAAAACCCTCTTCACTCTACTTGACCTCAACCCTCAGCATGAGTGCACATGCATACACACACACAGAGAGAGAGAGAGAGAGAGAGAGAGAGAGAGAGAGAGAGAGAGAGAGAGCACTGAAATGGCTCCTCCCAGGAAGTCTGTGGCAAGGACGTTATTATTATTTTTAAAATCTATTTTCTCCTCCTGTCCAATTTAGCAAATGTGGGCTCCAAAAGCCTCAAAATAATTTCCCTTTCATGTTTAAAAGAGTAACACTGTGTGTAGTAAGTAAAAAAATAAGCGTATCGCCATTCTGAAGCATATTTTAAACTGAACGGGCAGCTATATTTGAAATAATATATTTCACTTAAATGCATTTGAAAGACAGAAAGGAAAGAGAGGAGAGAGAGAGAGAGAGAGAGAGAGAGAGAGAGAGAGAGAGAGAGAGAGAGAGAATGAAAGGCAACGCAATGCCCCTGAAGATTTCCCAACTCTCCAAAGTAGAACCAAAGGTCAATGATAAAGGGGAGAGAAAATACTAAATAACTGACCTTTAGAAAGTGATTGAAGAGGAATTAAAGAAACCCTGAAAGTTCAAAGAAGATGTAACCCAAAAGATAACACAACTAATGAACATATTGACCAATGTGGCTCAGTAAGATGCAAATATTGAGAAAGCTGACCAAAGTGCTTCAAAACTTTAACGACACATTTACTGAGGAAAAAGACTCCAGGAAAAGGTGTCAAGCAGAAATGACAGAGGTAAAGAATTCTATGGAATTCATAAATAGCGGAAATGATCAAAGTGAAGGCAATGCTTTGTAAATCAAGGACAAAATAGAAATACAAACTAATTTATTGTGAGAAACTTTTAATGAGATGAGACAGAAAGAAAAATTTGTCCAACAGCTGTTAGATGACACTAAAAAGACTAAGCTAAGGCTAATTGGAATCAGAGAGAAATTAGAAGACAGCACACATAGAATAAAATTCTGCTTACAGAAATTCGTAGCAGAGAATTTTCCAAGACTGGAGAAAGAGCTCACCATACAGGTAAGGGAGGCTGCAGAAAACCAAATAATCATAATGAAAAAAGAGGCTTTCCACAACATAGCATAGTAAAAATCCCAGAAGTCCAAGAAAAAGACAAAATCTTAAAAGATGGAAGGGAAAGGAAAAACAATCATTTATAAAGTTAAACACAATAGGATTACAACAAAATTTTCTGCATGAACATGAAAGACCAGAAGAGTTTGGAGTATTTCAAACCCTAAAAGAAAATAATTTGCAACTCAGACTAATATATCTTGGAAAAATATCTTTCAAAATTGATGAAAAACTAAAATCATTTCATGATAAATAATAATTTAGGAGATACAGAAGCCTCAAACCTGTGCTCCAAAAAATACTCAAGAGTAGCGTAGAGAGAGACAATGACATGAACAAAGTCAAAATATCAGCTAGAATGAATACAACAAGCAGTATGAGTAGTTAAATAAGAAGAGAGGAGAGAGAGAGAGAGAGAGAGAGAGAGAGAGAGAGAGAGAGAAGAGAAAAGTCAATCACAGAAGAACATAATAATGGCAGTAAGTTAATACCTTCTAATAATAACTCTCAGTGTAAATAGGATTGTAAAGGTTTGTGTCTAATTGTCCCCTCAAAGCCTCATGCAGTCATTGGGATGGCTGCTAGAGTTTGTGATTAATTCATGATCTAAAGTGGGAATTATGGGTGTGATTGCTACACCTGCCCTGGGGTGGGTAATCTGCATACAATATGAGGAAGTGAGAGAGGCTTTCTAGCTGTCACAGCCACTGCTGCACGCTTGGCTCTTTGCTGTTTCTCCCCACCATGAACGGCTGCCCTCTGCCATGTGCTGCTCTGCCTTGGAGCCAGCCAAGTATGGACTGAAATCCCCACTAACTGTGAGCTAGATAAGCCTTTCCTTCCTTAATTTTGGGTGTCAAGAATTTGTCCCAGCAATGAGAGAAAAGTAACCAACATGAGCTTCAACTTCTCATTTAAAAGACACAGGTAAGCCAGGAATATAGCTCAATGGTACAGCTCTTGTCTGGAAAGTGTGATTCCTGGTATCAGCTCCCTCAAAGGCCCCAAGAACTGGATCAACAAATAAAACTCAATGATCTGTTGCAGTCTAAAGATTGCATCGAATCCAAAAATAATTCAAAGACTAAAAATCAAAGGATACGAAATGATATTCCATCTACTAGGACCTCAAAAACAAGAAGGGGTAGCAATTTTATTCTCAAAATAAACTTTAAGCTAAAACTGATCAGAAGAGTCAAATAATGTCGCTAGGCACTAAAGGAAAAGATAACAATGGTAAAATCCAGTGTTCACTCATGACAAAAAAAAAATCCCTGAAGAAAATAGGTATAAAAGGAACTCATCTTAGTGTGACAAAATCCATTTATGACAAAATAACGTTGAACATCTTATTAAAACTGTCCTACTTTAAAAAAAAAAGAAAAGACAAAACAAGATGTCTTAGTTACTTTTCTGTCATTGCTGGGACAAAATACCCAATACATAAAATTAAGGAAGGACAGATTTATTTAGCTCACACTTTGTGGAGGTTTAAGTCCACACTCAGCAGGATCCAAGGCAGAGTGGCACATGGCAGAGAGCAGCATGGTGGAGAAAACAAGCAAAAATGTAAGAGCAAAAAGGCAGGAGCAGTGGCAGCAGCAGTAGCAGGGCCAGTGGTTGAGATCAAGCCCCTTTCCCTTCCTCATATTGTATCCAGGCTATCTCTGTGTGTAGCACTCACACCCATAATCCCAGCATTGGACCATGAATTAATCACAAACTCTAGAAGCCTGCCCCAGTGACTGCATGAGGCTTTTGGGGGACAACTAGACACAAACCATAACACAACAAATTAAAAAAATTAAAAAAAGGGGGGGGGGCTGGTGAGATGGTTCAGTGGTCTAAAGCACCTACTTAGAACAAGCTAAGCTAAGCAAAGCACAGGGACCGCGGTTCAATCCCCCAGCACCACATGCCAGCCAGAGCTGGCCACACACACTAAATAAAATCAATAAATAAACAAATTAAAAAAATTAAAAAAAACCATAACACAAGACAAGGATGCCCACTATGCCCACTCCTGTTCAATATAGTACTCAATATATTAGCTGCAGCAATCAGGTAGGAGAAAGAAATTAAAGGGATAGGTATAAGAAAAGAAGTCATATTATCATTATTCCCAGATGACATAATCCTTTTCATAGAAGATCACAAAATTCCAGCCAAAGCACTCCTAGAAATAATAACCAAACTCAGGAATGGAGCAGGGCACAAAATCCACACATAAAAATTGCCAATAAAGAACCAACCAAAAATAATTAGGAAATCAATACTATTCACAATAGCATCAAGAAAAAAATTAAATAATTAGGAATTAACCTAACTAAGTAAAAGACCTCTACAATGAAATTTATAGTATTCTAGAAAAGGAGATTGAAGAAAACTTTAGAAAATGGAAAGATATCTCCTGTTCCTGAATAGGTAGAACCTACACTATCAAAATGGTCTTACATGTACTAGCTTCCCACAAGGAATGTAAATGTCATGTAGTATATACATGTACTAATAAACTAAAATAAAAAAGAGCAGAAAATAAAAAATATAAAAGAGGAGAATTTTTAAATGGCCATTCAAACTGCTATATAGAATTAATCCATTCCCAATCAAAATAACAAAAGCATATTTAAGAAATTCTGAGGTATCTTAAATTTGTCCTTGCTAAATTGATTGGGAATGCATTAAATCTATCTAGCAGTTACCCAGATTACCCCAGGAAATAGTGTACATAAATGAGGGTGTTTACAGATCAGCCACACAACTATCAGTGTTTGGCTGAGTGAGTTTAAGAAGTAAAACAAAGATATTTCACTATTTACAAAGTGGTTTACAGAGTCTGTCCAGATTCAGTTCTTTCTATTTTGTCCATATTTAAAATGATGTAATTTTGATTATGTGTCAACTAGATGACTATTCTGAAATAACCAAACAGATCAATTCTTAACATTTTGTCATTTAATGTTTTAAAAATTATATGAAGACCTCCTTTTTAGATGGCCAAGGAGGTTTTGGGTTTTTTTGGTGGAACCGGGAATTGAAGTCAGGCCCTTGTGCTTGCCAGGGAAGCACTTATTCTACTGAGCCATCTCCCCACCAAGGAGAGTGTTAATTGTGTATCAAAAGAATAGTTGATATAACAACAAAGCTATTGTCCTATATTTAATAGCTCTTAGTTCACATGTGTGATGACTTCACACAGCGATTTTATGAAATACTTAAATAAAATCTCGTGAAGATTAAAAAAAAAATACCGAGGACATTCTCTCCAGTACTATAAAGAAAACAATCCTAAAATTTATATAGAGCTGGAAGAGAACCAGAATTGCAAAAGCAATCCTGGATACTAAGAGCAAAGCAGGAGGAATCACCACCTTGGTTTGAAGTTACGTTGCAGAGCTACCATGATAAAAACAGAAAAGTACTAACATAAAAACAGATGTGTAGACTAATGGAACAGAATGCAGGGTACAAAAACAACTCCAGGCACATTCAGTCACCTGATGTTTGACAAAGGGGTCAAAAACATATGGTAGAGGAAAGACATGATAAATGTCTCTTAAATAAATGATGCACCATTCTATGTCTAAGATGTTTGATATTCAGACAGATAGTAAGGTTAAGCTCAATTGCCCATGTTATAGGGTAATAATATCATTATGCTTCTCTTCTGGAGGGTTAACAACATAAGTTTGCAGACCAAAAATTAGAGAAAAAGAAGGGCTACCAGGAATCCAACATTTTGACCCTAGCCTTTCAAGGTCAGTGAGGACTCAGGACATAAGAGAACCTGTACTGTAATACCCTGTAACTCTGTGATGTCCCAAATTTTCTGTTCAAGGAGATTATGGGGTCACAGAAGAAAGTGATCCATGATGTAGAATGTGCCTAAGGAGAGACACATGGAGAGAAAACATTCTCTCAGGCTTTCACAGAGAGCAAATTGGTCAAGCAATAGCTGTAACTCATCCATATGGCTGACACTGACAAAAGATCTACACACTGTGGTACAGAGTTTCAGGTTAAATCCTGAGGGGATTTGAATGACCTTGTCAGATACAGAAGTTACATTTCTTATTATAGATCTTGCTTTATCTTTGTTTTAACCATCCAACAGAAAAGTATAATGAGGTATGAAAAGTAAAGCCATATTAACAATCTGAGCTGTAAAAAGCTCAAGTCAACAACTTCTGACATTGCCAGTCCTACGGATAACCCAGTGTTATTATGGATTACTGGACTATATTGGAATATTTTGCTGAATTCATGCACCTACAATATTTAAATGACAATGGACTACCCATCTCTGACAAAACTAAGCAAAAAAGGGGGATATAAATGAAGGACCATTTTATAGAGAAGAATATATATATATATATATATTAGGATAGATGTACAGCTACTTTCTCTTAATTCAATGAGAAGAAAGATTTGTACTAGTAGTGTTTAGACAGGCTATCATGTCTGCATCTTGTACCATGAATAACCACTATGAAGACAACAATATGCAATGTATTAATTATTGAAACTGTGTCATTAATAGGTTTTGAAACTGTTTCATTGCTATTTGTTTCTCAATAAAATTAATAAAAATATTAAAAAAACACTCAGCCATTTCTGATTTGAGCTAATCACATTGAGAATAAAGTTCTTATCTTTTTTGTACTAATAAATAATTAATTAAAGCATGGAAAACTGGCTATATATCAGCAGAAAGTTGGAGCTAGACTCATATCTCTCAAAACACATTAAACTAACATCAAAATAGTTTAAGAAGCTAAATATTAAAACAGAAACAATCTGCTGAAAGACACAATAGGCAAAGCTCTTGATGAGATAGGCATAGGCTAGGACTTTCTGAACAGAACTCCAGTGGTACAAGAAATAGTAGCAAGAATCAATGGATGGGCTCACATCAATTTTAAAATTTGGAACAACAAAGGGAATAACCAAAAGAATGAAGATATAACCTACAGAATGGGGAAAGAATTCCAGCAGTACCTTGGACAAAAGTATTAATGTCTAGAAAATATAAAAAAAACGAAAAAAAAAATTAGACCTCCCAAAGTAAAAGAACCAATAAAAAATTGGACAACTGAACTGAATAGACAGTTCTCACAAGAAATATAACCAGGTGCGGTGGTGCACACCTGCAATCCCAGCACTCAGGAGCTAAGGCAGGAGAGTCACTGAAGTTCCAGATCAGTCTGGGCTATGTAGTGAGATCATTTCTCAAAAAAGGAGTACTACAAATGGCAAAGAAATAAATACATGAAAAAATATTAAACATTGCTGGTTATTAGACAAATGCAAATAAAAACGACATTGAAATTTCATCTTCAGAAAGAAGTAGTTATCATCAAGAAATCAAATAATAACAAATGCTGTTGAGGTTCAGGGAAAAGCAACACTTCTGCATTGTTGGTGAGGATGTGAAGTAGTATCATTTCTATGGAAATCTGTGTGGTGATTCCTGAAAACACTAGAACTAGGAATTCTATTCTACTCAGCTATTCCCCTGTTCATATGTTTTGGAAAGAGAAAGGCATGATATTACAATGATACATGTATACACATGTTTATTACAGCTCAGTCTTGGAGGCAGCTAATGAGTCTATTATAGATAAATGGATAAAGAAAATATGATATACTCAATAGAGTACTAGTCTGCTAGATAAATGGATAAAGAAAATGTGATATTTATACATAATAGATTACTAGTTTGGTACAAATAAGGATATATTTATCACTTCTCAGAAAATTAATTAAATCTTGACTCCATAATATTAAGTTAAATAAATCAGACACCCATATTTAGATGTCATATGGTTAATCTTATATGAGAAAACTAAAATATAAATAAATTTAAGAACAAAATAAAACATATAGGATAGGATACAGGGAGATAGACCTTCTCCAAAGGGGAAGGGAACCCAGAGACGGGCAGGTGCTGGAAAGGATGCAGAAAAAGAATTAAGATCTGTCATGTTCATATATCACCTATCTACAGTAAGCTATTCTTTATCTGCCTCAAGAATGTACTAATAAAAATAAGATTTAAAATTATAACTATACTAAAGATAAAGACTATGAAATCCTTTGTTACTCTGTAAAAAAGTATGGTCATATTGTCCCTAAAATATCAGATGTTCTTTCTCTTTAATTTCCTCTTTCATATTAATTCATATGGGTTTTAAGAATGTTAAATCTATATGATAACTATTATATCCCTCCCTCAATAGAGCTAAACAAGGACTGAATAAATATTATTTATGGGCTGGGTGTTTATCTTTCTGTTTTTAAGCCTATTTTTGATTATGGCTTTCATCACTTATAAATAGAATTGTTTAGTCCCCAAAGGAAAGTTTTTAAATTTCCACTATTGCTTTTTGGTGAACACATAAAACAAGTACCTTTTCAACAAGGAGGAGATTTTTCCCCTCAGTTCCAATGAGAAACACAGGAGCTCCAGGACAGCTTTCACACGTTAGTGTTTGTAATCTAGTAATCTGTGATTGATAGCAGCTTCAGAGCTCTACATTGCTTGCTTTACCTGTCCACATGCCATGGGCTTTATCTATTGTTTCACAAATGCTTTCCTTTCTGTTTAAGTGAAAAAAAAATTGGATTAATATCTTACCACATAGGATCCATTCTTCCTTGGTTGCCATTCTAACCCAGAGTTACTACTTCTATTACTGCATAGTGCAGTCACTTATGTATACATCTCATTCACTAAATAGACTATGAACCATCTTAAAGCAGGTACCAGTACTATTTTTTATGAAATTCTCTACAGTATGAGCTGTGTTGTTCCTCAATAAATAATTCATAAATTAAATACTAATCTTCAGAGGAGGTCCATGCAGTTTCTTGCAAATCCCATATGATCATAGTTCTGTTAATGACTATAAATGCCACCCATGGAGGAAACATGCTTTGTCCTGGTGAGGCACCTTCCTTGTGGGGAAATTTCACACGACTGCCCCTGCGTGAGACTTCAAAGCAAGTAAGCTTCTCAGGAAGGGTTGGTCAGACCTTATGTCCATGGTAGGTTAGACATCTCTTCCCTAAAAATAAGCCGAAGACTAGGGGAAAACTTCATGCTTTAAGAGAGGAAAATATCCTAAGGTCCAAAGTAGGTTTTTGAAGAAGGTATTTGTAACTTAGCTTCAGAAGAATCTGCTATATTTAAGAAAATTTGCTATGGAAAGACAGCACATTGAATCCCTGTAACCACTTCATTTTTTTTTTTTCCTGTAGCTACTTTGTTAGGGTGGACATAAAGTGAAAATATAGAATAAAAGAGCTAAGCTGAAAAGGCTAGCTTGGCATAACTGACATAACTGAAGGAGAACATTCTCAGTGATGAGCTGGGGAACTTCTGTCTAGAGGCACAGGCCAGGGAGACAGGCATAGAAACCCAAGCTAGATGGCTCTCGGAATAGACAGTATCTAGGCAGGGGATGCTTATAAATTTGGTACTGTTGGGGTGGATCCTATGTGGTAAAATATTAATCCATTTTTTTTCACTCAGACATCCACAAACATTCTGAGTTCTTCCTCTACTCTAGATGGATGAGAAATAATGGTGTTGATCTTAAAGAAAATAATCATCGAAAGCCAGCAATGATTATAGTGCAGTGAAGTAAGTACCAAGGGCGATGATGTACAAAACATGTGGGCCTTCCTTCCTGTGGCTGCAGCTTGCTAGAGTGATTCTTGGTGGAGTGCAGACATTGTGTGTTGTTGACACCTTTTCCATGGTTGCTGTCCTTTATAATGCTGGGACTGTGCAGAACGGAAAAATGGCAAATGGCGTGGATCCAATGGCCATTTTCTAGAATCATCAAGCATAAGAGCAGTCAGTGATTTAGATACCAAGCTCAACTCAAGCATGTAAAGATGAGAAAACCGAAGAAGGAAGACTTCAGAAGATGAGTTGCTTAAGCAGGTTGCCCAAGTTATGGTTCAAGTTAAGGTAGAACTAAAACTCAGGTCTTCTACCCTCAAATAATTCTTTCCATCTAACTTCACTGCCTTCTGACAAGTAATATTATTTAAAAGCCAGAACTACTTCTCCAGAGAGAGTAGGAGCTAGGAAATTCTGAGTACATTTTCATGAATGTTCTATAACAACTCCCATGAGTAATAAGATGTTTTTCAACATTGTTTTCTAAAGCAATGTGCCAAGCAGAAATTTCTGCAATAAGGAAAGCATTCCATAGTTGAACAGTCCACTAAGATGGCCACTAGCCAAAATGTGGCCACTTGCACTTGAGATATGAAATGGTTAGTTTAGGTGTGCAAGTGAAATTTAAATTTTAATTAATTTAATCTTTAGACAGGGATAATTCAGTGGCATAAACACCTGCCTAGAAAGTGCAAGGTACTGAGTTCAATTTCTGAGAGAGAGAGAGAGAGAGAGAGAGAGAGAGAGAGAGAGAGAGAGAGAAACAGGATGAGCTTTAATTTCAATGGCCATGGACAGTTAGTGATTCTCATACTAAACAGTATAGGTCTTAAGCATTTCTATCCATTTCATTGTGTCCCCAGGAGTGTCACTGCCCTTTCCTGGCTACCCTGCTGCCATGGTACCCTACAATCTCATTCTACACAGCACCTGAGCCAGTAAGAACCAAACCAAACATAACAGGAAGGAGGCCTATTCTCCTTGGTAGGCAGAGTCTGTATTATTCCATGGCACGTATAATCCAATCATCACTAACTAAGCTCCAATTCCCCACAGTGTTTTAGTGGAGAATTAAGCTTTTAACAAACAAACTGTGTGGGGTGCGCTTCGACACATAACATCTCATCATTTATACTGGAGCTCTCCCTGTAACAGTTAGAGCAGGCAGTAGTACATTCTCATCAAGATATTTTATTTTTATTCATTAAAACATTATGTCCCATTCACTCAAGAGTTAAAATTTTGAGATCATGTTCTGAACTCCACATAAAAGCCAATTTTACAAGCATCAAAATAGCAAAATTAGTTCTGAGGTAGTTAACTGCTGCTCTATGATTAGTTCACCAGGCTGTTCATTGTGTTTGTGAAATTTAAATGCTTGTAAAACTACTGTGGGCATTTTTAAAGAATCTAAGCATTTTTTTTTAAGAAAGAAATGCTACTCATCATAGCGGTGGAAAAAGTACAAAATATGATACACCATGCTGCACCAGATCCAGTATGTCATAAACTTTAAGACATATCATGTTTTAGACACCAGAAAGGGTGCTGCAAATTACATGGACACAATATATTATCACATCACATTGAGTTTTTATGTAAATCTTTAAAATTAAGCTCTTTTAGTTCATCTAAACATAATTTTTACATTATTTGCACATATCGAAAAGAAAATGTAAGACAAATAATTTAGTTAAGGAATTCCTAAAATGACTTCACAAGGAGAGCTTGACTTTTTAAAATTATTTTCAATTTAGAAGCTTCAACATCTGCATTTCTGAACACAGTGACAGCTTCCGCATCATCAGGAGCATTGGGATGTGAAATTTCTTGAACACTTTTCTTCTGGGATTTTTCTCTTAAACTGTTGACATTCTTCTGCACATTTTGAATATGTTGTTCCTTGCCTGGTGGATATCAATTTTTTGTGTAGGTATCAATGAACTGACATAACAGGACACCTTTCTTCTTCGTGTCTTATAAAGCACTTGGCTGTTGCTTTGCAGGATAAGAAAGAATTGTGGTCATTGCTCCAGTCAGTACCCAACATTTACTTCAGCATTGTTCACTTTCTGCCTGCTGCTCTGCTTCTTTGCCTTTTTGTGTCTACACAATAACTTTTCATATCAAAGTCAAATCATAGTGTACTCTTTGTAAAGATATTTTAAAAGGCTTTAGACTCAACAGTGTAGCACAAATAACAAATAGCCAATTGCAATAGCAGTGATACAAGCTGCCAAAAGGAATTTTGCACAAAACAGAAAGATAGCAATGTCAGAGGTGCTGTAAGCCTCCCGAGGTTATGAGATATCATGTTGGTCGGATACAACCTGGTTTCAATTCTAGTGAAATGTAAAAGAAAAAAATAATTGAACCTAGGAATTGTGGATATTTGCATTTCAATGATGATGTGAATCTATCTTATCACTTTCATTTATACAGAAATAAGACTTGGTTTTGAATGGTGACAGAGAGAGAGAGAGAGAGAGAGAGAGAGAGAGAGAGAGAGAGAGAGAGAGGAGAGAGTTATAGGTCTGGGTCGGAGAGAGAGAGAAGAGAGAACAAATTCCTCTTGTTACAAGAAGTAATATTTTGTGAAAAAATGATTCTTCAAGATTTAGAGTAATGCTATTAAATTTAGCTACTTTAAGTGTAGAGAAATGAAATTACAATCTGTATTTGTGGCTTTTCTCATTTTTAAATCCTTCTCGGCTGTGTTATCAGACACTAACAAATTTGTAAAGCAACTTACTATGTTGCTACTGTGTTCTAAAAAAGATAGCTTCTAATGTCTCACAGTGATAGGCATCTTTTATTTATTCACTAAGCCTTATATTCCAAACTTATTTATTAGCCACTATGTTCCAGGTGCTGGCACAAAATGGATCCCCCACTCTCGAAATTTTGTTCTTGTAGAGTTTCTACCTGAGGAGAAAAGGTGATAACGGACTTCATGGTAAGAACTCTGAAGGAAAGAAAATTGGAGCAGAGTGATTGATGTCCATAAATCCCTTTCACTCCTCACATCTAGTAGGTGATTCAGCCCAGTTTCCCTCTGCAGTATTGACACGTTGGCTATGACCGGGCAGGCAAGCTCCTGGCTTAGATAAGCTCACCATGGAGCTTCTCCACAAGCCCTGTCATGAGGATCAGGTCTGGATTTGACCTTCCTACTTTCTTCCCTGTACTATGAAATATTGTTAGCTCTCTTCACTTACATGAGTTGGTTGTCTTTGTTTCCCTTCAGAGCCCACCCAAACCTGTTCCCCAGCACTGTGGGAGGTGCCAGGGTCTTTTCTGGCCACCTGACCATACTTGCAAACAGGTGACACACTGCTCTCACCACTGATCACACTGTCCAGACAAGTTACCAGAGGACTGAGGATGAAATGAGGCTGACCCCACAGAAATGCTCTCCATACTTGTCCCTCCCTGCCTGCTTGATCCTCTGTGGATCTGGCCTTCAGCTTTTGGGCTTTTGTAGACTGGAGAAGCTGCTTCTATGACAAGGAAACCATGTGCTCTTCTCTCTCTCTCTCTCTCTCTCTCTCTCTCTCTCTCTCTCTCTCTCTCTCTCTCGTTCTATGTGAAATTACCAGATCCTAGAAATGAAACCAGAGAGCCAGTAGGCATGACCTCCCAAAAGAAGAGGCCTGGCCTGCTTCCATTCTGGACTTGGGTGCTCAGGTGCAGGCTGCTTTAAGGGTAGCCCTCTATCAACTGATTCTTATGGATGGAGGGAAGTGTATGGGGAGACATTTGGAGGCTTAGGAAGCCTCGGTGGTGCCACCACGAACAGCCTGCACAGCTGGTGGGGCTGGCTGCTACCCACAGACCCTCTACTCAGTGGCTAAGTTGAATGAGCTTCTGCAGGCTCCACAGCTCCTTCAGGGTGGGCTTGGACAGAACACCTTGAGGGAAAGAGACAGCAGGCACTGCTAAGAGGTGGGAAAGGGTTTACAAAAGCAATAGTAGCTCAGGGCCCTTCACAGCCAGAGAGATACTTATAAGGAAAGATTTGCAGGGAATGGGGACCCAGGGAGGGGAGGGAAGTCAGGCAAGGCAATGTGGGACCTGAAGTTTCATTGTCATAAGTGGTCATGAAGATTGCGTCACTGTTCTACCAGGAAACTTGCATGTGTTTACTAAGATGTAGCCAAAGACCATGAGAAGGTCTAAGATAGAGGCAATCAATTAACAATATCAATCTGCTGAAGGGACAGAAGAAATAGTTTTTCCCATAGAACCTGTGACCTTGGAGCTCAAGGATTGTGTACCCAACAGCTTCCTAGTTATAAAGGAGGTTGTGCTGACTCCTATGTATTTATATATAGAAAAACCGAAGACCCAGGAAGCTAACATCTCACCCTAGCAACAGAGCTCAAAGAGACATCCTTGACTCTCTCAAGTGCAGGCCAGAGCTGCTCAGCTCTTCTGGCTGGGAGTGACAGTTGAGCAGTAGAAGTTTGGAAAAACAGTAAGGACTTGTTGAAGAGATGGAAAAGAGTCTGTGGATGGGGTCAGGGCAGGACTCTGTACTAAGGACCACAGTCAGAGAAGAGGATTTAAGAAGGGGAAGTATTTGAGAACTGAGTCACAGTTAGAGAGAAGAGAGTCTCCTCAAAATTCCCATCCACCTGTGTCCTGTGAATGTGACTGTATGTGGCAGTAGGGCCTTTGCAGATGCAGTCAAATTAAAATGGGATGACCCCTGAGTCCTGTTTCCCCAGGGTCCTTACAAGAAGAGGACAATGTGGACAGAGAGGTATGCACACAAGCGAGACCACTGTATGAAGACAGGCAGAAATTGGAGTGAAATTGTTACAAGCCAAGGAAAATCAAGGATTGTAGTCAATCCTGAGAAATGAAAGGAGGCAAGCAAAGAGTTTTCCCCTCGCCTCTTGGGAGGGAGGGTGGCCCTACCAGCACCTTGATTTTCAACTGGTAGCCTGCAAGACTTTAAGAGAACAAATTTCTGTTGTTTTAAGCTCCCCATATTGTGGTCTTGTGCACAGTAGTCCTAGGCAGCCAGTGTACCCAGAATGGAATGATAGTTCTGAACCCAGGGCCAGGTTCTCCGTGAGGGGCATGGCTGCTGGGGTTTCCCAGACTCTTCCTCTGGAGTCACTGAGCTCTGGGTGATCTTGATATGACATTGATTCTCTTGATTATGTTTCATAAGCCCTCCAGCAGCTCTGGGGTGAGGGAGTGTGGAAGGCTGGCAAGTTAGGAGCCACAGACAGGTCACCCCAGGCAGAGGTCTGCTTATTCCTGGAGCCTGTAGCTTCAGGGCTTACCACTTGGCACTCTGCAGGTGAGGGAAGGTGAAGCGGTACCTGCACCTTCCTTGCCCCACCTGACCCATTTTATCCCACCCTCTCATCAACACTGATTTGCATAACACACATCAGCTCACCTTCCTTGATTGCACACTCGCTCAGACACAAACTTCTGAGGGGTGAAGCTGCTCTTCTGCAATCAAGTGTTTATTTTTTCCTTCAGTTCAGAGTTGGCTTCTTTTTACCCTGGGGCTGCCTATTCAAATCTTCTAGCCCCTGGCATACACAGACACTAAGGTGTCTTCTGCATTACCCTTTCTCCATTAGTTATCCCTTCCAGAAGGACAAGCTGTCCAAAAAGTTAGCAGCTTGAGGCAACATTTATGTTTTGACGCCATATCTAAAGATCAGGAATCTGGGGGTTCCTGCCATCCTCTCCAGGTGTGATGGGAACTGGAGCGCCGTCTTCTGTGTGGCCTCCTTGGCTAATGGTGGGCCTCAGCTTCTCTCCAGCTGTTGGCTGCAGACTTCGTTTGTCCTGATGGTGACTCCATGGGTTGCCTGAATGTCCTTGTGACATAGCATCTGGCTCCCCCCAAAGCCTGTGATCTGGAAGGTTACATACAAAAGAACAACCCAGACAGAAGCCATAGTCTATCGTAAACTGCCTTAGAAGTGACACATTATCACTTCTGCCACTTGTTATTGGTCACAGGGAGCAATCCTGGTACAAAAGGGGGGGCTGAATGAGTGTGAATCCAGAAAATTGACCAATTCTACCATTGTGGCCTATCTGGAGAATCAAGATTGCATATTGGCCATCAACCGAGAGAGATAATTGTAACATATCTAGGAAAATAGTGTCTTTTTGTTCATTTATCTTTGATTGGACTACCTGCATTAATTTTTTTTTATGTGTTTGGTGCAGGGTCTACAGGGTCTCACTACACAGATCAGACTCATAGATCCTCCTGTGTTCAGCCTGCCAAGTGCTCGGATTATAGGCGTGTACCACCATGCCCGGTCTTAGTCTCAGTCGCTAGTCTCAGCATGCCCTGGGGGCGGGGCCAGAATGGCACACCAGGGACTGAACCCTGGTCTCTGTGTCTGCCTAAGCAGGAACTTTAGTCCACTGAGCTATCTGGCCGGCCCTACCTGGATTAAGTATTACTAGTTATGTGGCCTTGGGCAAGTGACTCAACTTGTCTGTGTCTATGTTTAATGATTTGGAAAATGACACTAAAATAGTTCAGATCCACCAAAAAATACAATGAAATAGCTCACACCCCATACTTTTCACTGTTTTAATGAGTTGAATATACATCAAGTGAGAAGAACAATGTATGTGTTTCATAGATTATAGCTATTGTGTTCACCGTTGAAATACACGTCATTGAAATATACCCTGCTTTAGGACTCAGAGAGGAAAGAGAGGTGATTACAGCTACAGATAAACAGTGAGATGTCACAGATTATTTCTCAGTTGTTCAACTCTGTAAGGCTTCAGACTTCCTGGGCTGACTGTTCCTATGAGCCAAGTATCCTTATTCTAATCCGCCTCTTCTCTCCTGGGTGTAGCGACATCAATTAAAATATATCTCTCAGCCCAAGCAACAAGACCTGTCTAGCTGTAGCCTAAACAATGTGTCTATGATTTGGTGAAGATGACGTACCCCAATTTATTAGAAATCTTTATTTAGATCTTTCAGCTTAATGGAATTAATTTTGACGTGAAAAAAAATCAATCGATAAAGACAATGAACATTTCTGAATTAAGAAAGTTTGAAAAAACCCCTGCTTTATTGAATTCATTATTTTTGCTATCCCTTTGCTGAGTTCAGAATGGTCAGATCTGCCAAATTTCAAGTAGGTAAGCCAAAATTTTTTTCATTTGTAATTTATTCATTTGTAGAAATAACCAAACCCCATTGCTCAGAAACTTTTACGAAATGGAGTGGGTGCTTGGTGTAGGCTCTTTGGTATCAACTCTAAACCTTAGTTATTTGGATCAATGCCTGATGAAACAGGGAGCCCCAGATATCTGGCTGAATATTCTTCCTTTCATATTTGCATACCTAGAATTAGGAAGCAAGAGAGCAGCACTGCTCTATGCTTGTAACCAGAAAAGGAGGGCTAGGGCACAGCTCAATTGGAGACACGTGCTTAATGTGCAGGAGGACTTGGGCTTATTCACCAGCACACAAAAGCAGGGAGAATGGAATTGATTACATGTGCCAGCATTCGATTAATGATCTCTTCTAAAGCATACTGGGCAAAGGCATTCTCTACTGGTGCAGCCAAGCACCGTGTCACGTTTGCAGCTGAGGCTCCGTCTACTTGCAGGGCCAGTGACCACAGTGATTCCTCAGTACGCAGTCTGAACAAAGAAGCAGGGTTCCATGCTAGCTGGTGTCTACAGACGAAGGCAGTGCCTTCTGGTGAGGAATCTTCAGGTATCTTCACTTATTATTCTCCTAACACCTGACAACCCAGTAGAGAAAACAGCAACTGCGTCTCAGGAAAGGAGGGCGAGGGACAGGTGGCTCAGATAGTGGATGGCCAAAAAATTCAGCACTCAGGCTAAAGACACTCTGACAATAAACAAACTTCTTTTCTAACCAGTTGTCTTCATAATTTACCCTTTTTCAATCCAGAAGCCCTGCTGCCTGACACAGAGAAATTCATAATGGCAGTGGAAATGGGCCAAGCTCAGCACATTCCTCCAAGCAGCAAATTATGAAATTATAGTAAAGAGTGTTCAAGTTTGCAGTAATAATAATGAAATTAAAAATGCTTTATTTACCTAAAGCACTTCAAATCCCTATCTATTATTTAATATGTGAGGGTTGCACATTTGCATATGACTATAGGACTATGTGCAGTGTCTGTTAAGTACACAAAATAATTTAGTGAAGCATCATTGGTTGTTTAATTAATTTCTCCAATTGTTTCATCTTGCCTATTTTTTAAAAAATATAATTTCAGGTATTGCATTAACCACCACTCAACTATTATCAAGGTCTCCCATTCGTGTTTTCAGCATCAAAGCTTTCATCTTTTAATAACTTATACTAAATGAAGCAGTTCCGGGCATCTTCTAATGCAGAAAACAAAAGGGAAAAAGAGAGACATCAGAGTGAGGGAGAAACAAAAGCCCATCTGTCAGTGAAGATTGTGGCTTATTTCAGTTTTCTCTACCCAGTTTTTCTGAGGTCAGAAGCTCATCGGCCATAATGCTCTAGTCTGGCTGTATTCAACTTTAGAAGCGAAACAGTAGAAATAGAGGATTTGTGAAGCTGAAGATTCCTGTAGCCCGAGTGACTCATAAACACAGCCAAAGAAATATATTTGATTTGGGTTTTGGCCTTTAACTGTACTGCCTTAATCTCTTTTGGCTTATCTTCACTGCTAAGGGTTCCACTTAGGATATCAGACCAGAGCTGAAAATCTCCCCCAGTTCTTTGAAGAGAAAGGCTGATTCTGTGCAAAGAAGAGCTGTTGTTTTATTAAGGAAACACGAGAGAATATAACCAGGCTTCCCAAAGAGATAGAAACCACCAGCAAGTTGAATCTCAGCCATCGCTGGCCCTTCTGAGCTTTTTGATCTCCTCTGTGAAGATCAAGAGGCATTCAGGTATTGGGACAAGCAGGGCACTGGGCATTAGATCAAGAAGGAGAGAAGGAATCTGGTGGAAGAAAAATTCAGTTCAGCAAGCATTCATTGACCTAGTACTGGAGAAAAGCCCCAAGAAATTTGTTGCCAGAAAAAGACAAGCTTTCCATATGAAGTGCTAAGAAATCATGGTACATGGTGGTCTTGGAACCCAGGAGAAAAGCAGGGGTCACTGGTCACCAGGAGGTGTTTAAAGAAAATTTCCTGAACCTGAGCTGATTAACAAGATGTACATCAAGGACAAGTGCTCTAGAAGTGACAAGACAGCAAAAAACTGAAAGATATTTGCTGAGTGTTTCTAGTCCTTTTTATTATGGGAATATTAGAAAATGAGCACAGATAGATAGGAATGGGTTACAGCAGGCATTGCCGATCATGCTAAAGAAGCTAGGCATCATGGTGTGGGATGCCTGAAAGGTTTAGGGCAGAGGAGATGTGAAGTGTTTGAAAGCATTTCACGAGCAGTGGGCAGAACCTACTGGGACACTGGTGGCAAGGCAAAGAGACAAATTTGGAGATATGTATCAGTGGAAACTTTTACTTACTTATCTAGGAGGAAAAAAAAGAGAAGAGTGTGGAACACCAGCATAAATTGGTGTCTTCTAAGAAATTATTAGAAATGAGAAACAGGACCGGCAAGATAGCTTAGGGTACTCACTTTGGCAAGCACAGGGTCGCTCATACTGTACCAGCCCTGCTCCCAGGGTGCGCTGAGCCTGTGACCTAGTCTGGGCATGGTAGCGCATGCCTATAATCCCAGCACTGGGGAGGTTGAAAACAGGGAGATCATTACAATTCCAAGCTGTGAAATGAGACCCTGTATCAAATACATAAAATGAAAAAGGGAGGGGAGGATAACCTCCATCACTTACCCCAGCTATTGAATCAGAAATTCTAAGAGCGGAGCTCAGCAATCTGTGTGTACCAAGCCCTGCAGGTGGTTCTGTTTATATTTGAGAACCACTGGTATAGAACCTCCGTCAGGTCTGCCCGTAGGCTCCTGAGGCTCCTAAGTAGGTGATGTTGCCATTTCCTGATAGAAGGAGTGCTCTAAAAAGGGGAGGGATATTTTGCTTTATTGTATTCTTTGGGGGTGAAGGTAAGATGGGTAGTTAAAGAAAGGGAGAGAAGGTAACATGGCAAGAAAACACTAAAAGCTAGCACAAAAAAGACTGAAATGGTGAAAGAAGAGGTGAACAGATCTGTGCTTGAGTTAACAGTTGACAGAGGGAAAGTTTAGAAAGCCTTTTATTAAAATTTCTGGGGTAACAGTACAAAACAGTTTGCTGTTGAAATAATGTTACAACAGTTTTTCTTAAAATATTTATTATTTTATTTTATTTTACTTTTTGAGACAGAGTCTTACCACGTAGTTCAGGCTGGTCTTGAACACACTGAGTAGCCTAGGCTGGTCACAAATTTGTGGTAATCCTCCTGCCTCAGTTTTTTCAAGTGCTGGGATCACAGACATGTGCCATTATGCCTGGATCTTTAGAATATTTTAAATACTTAACATATCTGGCTACTACTGACTGTGACATTTCCTATTTTCTATACTAATGCACAGAAGCCAAGAACTTGGGAAGATTTCATTGGAGTCCTTCCAGCCTTGCTCAACCAAGGGAAAATATTCAGAAACAGAGGACCCAGATCCCCATGTAGTGGGGCAATACCTCTCCCATGCTGTGTGCATGATTAGTGTTTGTTCAGGCAGCAGGGTGGTGGAGCTTATAAATCATGGCAAGGCTTGGCCAAGAGGTAATAAAAGCCCATCCATGGGAAGAAGACCCCCAATTATTTGCTCTGAAGTTCTCTATCACTGTGCCAGGGTCAAAGTCCAGTGCCACCCTAATGAACACTTAATTTGGTACAGAAAGTCATCCAGCCTTGCTGGAGGATGATGGGCTCGAAAAGAAAGCATGGTTCTCCTGCTCTACCAAGTGTGTCTTGGTTGGGATTTATGATGGAGAAAGCTACCAAGGAAAAGGAAGAGCTGCAGCCTGGGGGAGATGGTAAAAGCAAGGCTCTCTCTCCAGAAGGTCTGCCTGGATCCAGCACTGCATACAGCGAGAGATGAAACAGCAGCCCCATCCCAGGGTTGCCTTCCTCAGACATTCAAGCCTGAAAATAGAGGATTTATTGCAGGAAGCCACCCAGCAACGGCTGATGTATGGAAGCTTTTCCTTAACATAGTATCTAAAGATAAAAGCAGTCGGTGTAGACACATATTTTAAGTGCTGTCCCCTGAACTGAAATCCATCATCAGTTAGATGCACTCTTTGACCAGATTTGTAGCAGTGAGAATGGCTCGCGCTAATGAATCCTCATGTTCCGTGCCAGCATTTCCAAGCCCTTGACTTCACAGCACCACGTTCCAACCAACTGTTCCTTTCTCTGCTCCAAGTCCTTCTACATATCACTGCCAGATTGATTTTCTAAAGTGGGTCCCGTGTCACTCTGTGCTCAAAACCTGCAATGGCTCCCTCTTGCCTATACCATTGAATATAAACTTTTCAATTTGGCCAAATTACCTGAATCTCCCAACAGTAATGCCTCCGAAGCCATAGTCGTAATGAACCATTATGACACCTGGGAAGAACAGAGCGTTCACTCATTAGCATCAGTTGAAAATTCAACAGTGGGTACATTTCACAGATGGACAGAAAGTAAGCTTCTGGTGGACACAGGATGAGCATTTTAAAATCCAACTTTCTTTATGCCTTCAGGCAGTTTTATAACAGCAATTTCAAGGTGGTACATGCTAGTAGAGGGGTCAAGGGTGAGCAGCTTACATTAAGGCACACCATAGCTCTATACCCGCAATAGAGGTGGACCAGGAGACCACCCAGAAAGCTTGGAAGAGCTTAGAGTCCTTTGCATTAAAGCAGCTGCAGCCCAGCTCCTTATAGAAAGATCAAGTTCAGAATTCTGTGTCAGGGAAATAAATGCCTTTCTGAGGAGATCCTAGAACCCTGCTTGTCTCAACCCCACAGTCACCATCATTAGTCAGATGTTTGCTGTGGACTCTATCACTTTCATATAGAGGCTTCAAGACTTTTGATGTTTTAGGTAGTAGATAGGAGTTGTGGAGTAACTTCCTGGGATAGGCACCCCATGCATGCATGTGCCTTAGCCCCAGGAAAAGAGCAGATATGTGGGAGTCAGAGCAGGACTCAGAGCACATTCTGATTTTCTGCTCTTCCCAGACCACTCACTGATCTTAGCCCCAGTGCTTCACCAGCTCATGCTTCCATGTCCCCATGCTTAGCCTGGAGACACAATATGACAGGTCCCATTTCACAAAATTGTTACAGAGATTAGGTGAGATAACACTTGGGAAGTGCTTAGAACAGCACCTTGTATGAGGTGAGATCTACATGAATGCTGTTATTGTGGTACTGCTGGGAGTGGTTGATATGATTTAGGTCTAGAATGTCCTCCCAAAGCTTTGTGGGTTAAAAAGTTTGGAAGGTGACTGGATCACCAGGGCACTGAAGAATCCGTAGCTGAAGGTCCTGTTAGATTACAGGGTCTTTGGAGCAGTGGGGTCTCTTGGGTGTGGTCTAGAAGGTTTTATCTCCCTCTTTAGCTCTTCCTTTCTCTCTTTGCTTGGTTGACCACCATCCTTTGAGGAACTTTTCTCTTCTAGACCCTTCTACTACATTGGGACTGGTCAACTATGGACTGAACCTTCTAAAAAACAAGAACCAAAAAATTCCTCTTCCCTGAAGTCATGGGTATCAGATATTTTGTTCAACTGACAAAGACAGTGGTAGAGAAGGCAATCTCTGAACTCAAATTTTTTTGGGTTTACATCCAAGCTCCACCTTGCAGACGAGGCAATTATTTGACTTTCTCTGTAGGCCTTGCTTTCTTTTTCTCTGTAAAATGGGGAATCATTGTAATACTTCTCTCTGGAGCTGCAGCAAATGTAAGTTTGAGATGTGGCTGGCACACATATTAACTCTCAAATGTTCATCATGATTCTAATGATCTTGGTCATCTTCTATCCCCCTTGCCTCTCTCTGTCCCATTCCAAAACAAGGTATGTTTTTAAACTCTGATACTTAATGTTTTAGAAAGAGTTATGATTCCCTAAAGCCTTTCTTCCTGCAGGTTTATCCTATTTCATGTCTTGCCCATGGGTCATGGATTTAGGGTTGTTATAACATTCTGAGTCTTGGGTCCCAGCCCAGAGACTGATTTAATTTCTATTGCTCCAAGGCTGTAGCATTGGCATTTTTAAAAGTATCCATCTTATTCCTGTCTCATTGTTATGAGCATTTACGATTAAGAATCACTAGCCCAGACTGATTCAAATCAAAATCATTTAAGGAGAGGAGACATACTAGACAAGTAATCAAAAATGCACCAAAGCCAGCAGGGCATATTAGCACAGGCCTGTAGTCCCAGCATGCTGGGCAGCTGGGGCACAAGGACTGCAAGTTTGAGCCCATCCTAGGTGTTTCTGTTATTTGTTGCTTGTTGTTGGGACAAAATACCCAACACCCAAAATTAAGGAAGGAAAAGTTTATTTAGCTCACAGTTAGTAGAGATTTTGGTCGACACTCAGCTGGCTCCATGGTAGAGTAGCATATGGCAGAGGGCAACACTTCCTGGTGGCAGAAAACAGCAAAAAGAAAAGGGAGTAGCAGCAGCCATGGCAGAGGCTAGTAAGCCTCTCTCCCTTCCTTCTATGCTGACTTCAAAGACTGGCGCTCCTCCAAGGAAGCGGAATACTACATTCTTTTTCGATTTATATCTTTCATTTTATATCTTTTAAGTGATGAGTCACTGTAGTGAAGGGACTCCACACCCTAGGATGGGGCCCCTATGCCCTATGATGCAGAATTGCTGAGATGGTTTAGTTAAGATTTAACTTTTCAAGCTGACACAATGTGTCAACCACTGTACTATCCAAATGAGTGACTTAGCAAGATCCTGTTTCCAACAGACAAATAAAATGGGATGATAGGGATGAGGGTGTATCTTAGTACAAAGACCCTGGAATTGATCCCTCCCCTCAAAACAAGTATTAAAGGTCTTTGTCAAGGAAGAGATCAGGAATTCCTGATCATAACTGCAAATTGATTTTGCAGGAAATTTGTGTTTGTGAAACTCTTAAAATAATCTCAAAGTACGGCTGGCTTCAGCTCAGATGCCTATTGTGGTGACACTCACTGTGGAGCCCTGCTGAGGTGCTCTGGATTGAGGGCAGTGGGCTCTACTTTCTGGGTATTTGGCATTGAATGCCAGCTATAGTCTTTAAGAAATCAAGGTTGTAGCTTGCATTACAAATGAAAGGGAGGAATAACTCATCTGAGAGTGTCCCAGCTGCTGGAACAGAGACATTTCACATTTCTTTCTTTCTCCAAAGGCAGCTTTCGTGGATACTGTAAAATATTTTTTTGGCTCAGGATAAGGATTTTGAACTTTATTCTGTAAGCCACGGAAAATCTATGAAGATTTGCAGCAGGAAAGCAACATAGTGACAGCAGAATTTTAAAAGGACTAGTGATGGTGTGGCCAGTGGATTGAATGAGGAACAGAAAGACAGAGAAGGCAGGGGCAGTCGGGCACAGGCTGCATGAGAGGTGAAGGAGAGAGGGGAGCTGTGCGGAGGCATGGAAGGACCAGGGCTCTCCAGGTGTGGGCTGTCGGGTGCAAGGCCGGCGTAACAGGGAAAGGAGAATGAGCCACCTGCTCCTCATAGCATGACTTATGAACCCTCAAAGCTATTCACTTTGTCCCTGGAAGGTTCTGGTTGTGGGCTCTAGTGGCATTGTGAGAAGAACTGTGTAGGGTTTTCTCTTGGTAGAGAAGATAGAAAAGTAAAATAGGTGTTAAAAAGCAAATATGGAATGAAGTTCCATGCAGAGGGTCAAAATAAAATAAAATAAAATGCACGGATGGTTGCTTAAGATGGTAGCCCTTGACTGCCTCAGTGAACATGTGGTACAGAAGCTGAAATCTGAAGTGCCAAGGAGCCAGCTCTCTGGTAACTGCTGCAGAATCACCACAGGCAGAGGAACAGCACAGGTGGAAATGGCAGCAAGCTTGGAAATTCTCAGAAGCAAAAGGAAAGCGGTGCAGTTGGAGTAGAAGAACTTGGAAAGAGTGATCTCATGCAAGGTTTGGGAGAAGGGAGCCAGATCTCCAGGGAGCTGTATGTCAGGATGTGGCCGGGGCATGTGCTCGTATAAGGATGGCACATGGCTGTAGAGTCTGAAAAGGCATATAGCTTCATCTTCTTTATCCATCTGACAATGGTTTTGGCTGCTCTGTGGAAAATGAACCATAGCAGACAAGAAATGGAAAGAAAGTTATAGTTTGTGTTATGGTAGGAACAGCAGAGATGGAAGGGAGTGAGCTGAGTTTGAATATACTTGTTTGATAGAACTGGTAAAACTTTAGATGTATTAGAGAAAAAACAAATGGAAATAAAGGTTACATAATGGTTTTGTCACCAGATACTAGATCGTGTTTATTGAGGTAGGAGTTTTAAAGTAGCACTGTAGTGAACTTAGAGCCTTTGTAATTCTTATTCTACTGTTAAGTTTTAGATTATTATTACATGTTCAAGTAGAGGGGTGAAATAAATAAATATAAATATTTGAGTAAAAATATCTAGGTTTGGGCTGGGGCATGGCTTTAGGTATATATCATTTGCCTTGCATGTATGAGACTCTGGGTTGGAGCCTAGCATCACAGAAAGAAAAAAGAGGAAAGAAGGAGATAAGGTAAGTGAGGGGGGAGAGAGAGAAAAAGAGAGAGAGAGAGAGAGAGAGAGAGAGAGAGAGAGAGAGAGAGAGA
>NW_004524588.1:4149642-4153274 GCF_000260255.1 Octodon degus
AGAAGAAGAAGAAGAAGAAGAAGAAGAAGAAGAAGAAGAAGAAGAAGAAGAAGAAGAAGAAGAAGAAGAAGAAGAAGAAAAAGAAAGAAAGAAAGAAAGAAAGAGAAAGAAAGAAAGAAAGAAAGAAAGAAAGAAAGAAAGAGAGGAGAGGTGAAGAGAGGAGAGGCGCTTCAGAATGATTTCAGAGGCTTGAATAAAGATTCAGACAGCAATGCAGAGCTAGGAAAGTGGAGCATAGTTTATGCTATGAGAGTAGGTGACGTCACTAGAAGAATGCACGGATAGAACAGAGGAAGGAACCTTGAGCCAAGGCCTTTGCCTTACCCATATTCTGAATACAGGTTGGAAAATAGACATAGCGGTCTGTGAAGGAGGGACCAGCGAAGTGAGGAAGATCAGGAAAGGAGAAGAAAGAACGCCTTTGTCAGTGGAGGACGTGGTAGACAAAGGAGGATGCGGTAGGCCAGTCAGACTGCTAATGGTGAGAAAAATGTGGGAGCAGACCGCAGGATTTGGCCACGTGGAGATCACGGGGCAGATGCAGTTGCGGTGCAGGGGCAGGTGGGAAGCTCTACAGAGAAGGCTTGCAGAAGGACGAGATATGGAGAAAGTGAAGCAATGTGCTGTAAAAAGGAGGAGAGAAATAAGCAAGTACAGAGACTGGGGTGGTAAAGAGAATGCTTTGTTTCACAGTTAAGTCACAGTAGGTCCGTTCATCTACTGAACAGAATGAGTCCATAGAGAGGAGAAAGTGATGGAAGCAGGAAGGAGGCACAGCACTGAGGCCTAGGAGGGTGAATGTGGACGGGGGACGGGTTTCATGAGAGAAGGGTGGCCTTCGATGAGAACAGGGAGGGAAGGTGGCAGGCATGGACACCAGTCCTAGAAGGGCAGTGGATATAGTGGGAGGGACGTGAAGTGGTTGTTCAGTTGCATTTTCTTTCCATTACTTTTCTAACTTACTATCAGAACCACTTTTAAGTGCACACTTCCGTGGTACTAAATACATTCATGTGGTGCAGTCATTACCATCGTTTATACCCATCCCTCTGTTCATCTTGCAAAGCAGAAACTATACTCACAGTACCAGTCAGCCCTTACTAGAGACACGGACACAGCACAGGATTTACAAATTTATAAGCATTGACAAGCCAGGCTTACAGTGGCCGCCCACAGAATCGGGTGAGGGAGCGTGCACAGCGGGTCTGCACACGAGACCACAGGGTCTAGTCGAAGGCGTGGAGTGTACTGTGTGTCCATGTGAGGAAGTCAATGGGTCTGTGATGGAAACCAAAGAATCCGCACCGGAAGCCAGGAGACAACGTCCGACCGGAAGGCGCAGACTGGCACGCCTCTGAAGAAACAGAAGCGGATCCATCCTTCTCCATTCCCCCTTTATGCCATCTGGTGAGGAGCTGCGCTGTGGTGAATCTTCCACACCCTAACATGTGGACCTGTTGAGCCAAGTTATTGGGCTTCTCTTACCCAAACGGACCCAAGCAACCATCCATCACACTCATTAAACAGTGACTCTTCCCTCTCCTCCCTCAGCTCCTGCCATTTTACTTCCTGAACTATAAATCTTACCACTTTAAGTACTTCATATAAGTGGAATCATATGGTATTTGTCTTTTTGCAATGGGTTAATTATCCTTACCAAAATTTCCACAAGATTCATCCACATTATAGCATATTGTGCAATTTCCTTTCTTTGAGCTTGAATAATATTCCATTGTACATACACGCTACATTTTGCTTATCCATGCACCTCTTGATTAGACACTTGCTCCACATTTTAGCTGTTATGAATAATGTTGCTGCAAGCACTAGTGCACAAATAGCTCTTCTGTACCCTGCTTTCATTCTTTTAGATATATACCCATGGTGTATTGCTAGATCGTCCAGTAATTTCTTGTTTAATTGTTTTGAGGAATGGCAATAGTGTTTCCCAAGAGAATATACTCTTTTATAGTCCCACTAACAGGGCACAAGAATTATAATTTCTCAATCTCTGTAGGGTAAAAGGAACCTTTCTGCATTGCTGGTGGGAATGCCTATCACTACAGAAATCACCATGGAGTTTCAAAAGATAACCCACTAAAAGCAGAAAACCTTAAGACCCAGCTATATCACCCCAGGCAATACCCGAAGGAATTAAACTTGGCATACTGTAAGAATATCTTTGTAACTATGATTGTTGCAAGACAACTGACAATAGCCAAAATATGGAACCAGATGAATATGGATAGTATCTACATATATATATATATATATATATATATATATATATATATATATATATATATATATATATATTTGAACAAAATCATGTCATTTGCAGGAAAATAGAAGAAACTAGAGACCATCATGTATGAATACTACATGTTTTCACTCATATGAGGAATCTAAAAATGACAGCATACAAGTGGAAGGGAGGTTGTTATTAGACAAGGGGAAAGAAAGAAGGGGAAAGGGAGAGAGGTTTTAGGGTAGGGTGACAGGAGAATGAGAAAAAAGTAATTAGTAGTATCATTAAGAGATTGTGATGTGGACATGAATTTATTGACGTGAACTGGTGTCCACTCTGGTAAGTGAGATGGCAGGTTACAAAACAGTATGTGTCACTGGAAAATTCATATTTTTAAAATGCATTAATGGATGGATATATAAAAATGAGCTAAACTGTAATTCAGTTCACTGTTTTAATCTATCTCTGGAAGTGAGTGCTTAGCACATTTTTCCTTTTTGTTTAAGGGTGTTTAGTGGCCTGGAAGGGTGGTACACACTTGTAATTCCAGCACTTGTGAGGCTGAGGCAGGAGGATTTCAAATTTGAGCACAGCCTGGGAAACATAGCGACTTAGTGATACTCTTGTCTCAAAACAAAAAAAATGGGATGTAGCTCAGTGCACCCCTGAGATTTCCCAGTGACACACACACACACACACACACACACACACACACACACACAGACAGAGCAAAAGTAATTTTTACCTGTGCTATTATAAAATGTTTCTAAGCAGAGGAAATTAAGAATCATAATGAATATGTGAGGTGGTAGATATGTTAATTAGCTTGATTGTGGCTCATAGTTTCAAAGCCTCTATGAATTTTGAGACATGGTGGTGTATACCTTAAATATATGTGATTTTATTTATCAATTATGCTCAACAAAAATGGAAAGAAAAGTCTATATCCTTACCAAGCACTTGTTATTTCTGTTAGCATCTTTATGTGTATAATGTGATACATCATCAGAGCTTTGATTTCTGTTTTCCTAACAACTAGCAACGTGAAACACCTTTTCATGTGCTTCAGGGCATTTGTATACCTTCTTCAGAGGAACGTTTATTCAAGTTCTTTACCCACTTCCACGCTCTTTTTGTGGTCTTGGAGAGTGAACTGAGGGCTTTGGCACTGAGGTACATCCCTGGCCCCTTTGAAAAACCTTTACATTTTGAATGAATGTCTTGCTAAGTTCCTAAGTTTTCAGGCTGGGTTTGAACATAAAATTCTCCTGCTGCAACCTCCCATAGTGCTTGAAATATTTTTTTATTGTTGAGATTTAGGACTTCTCTATATATTCCTCTTCTCTCTCTCTCTCTCTCTCTCTCTCTCTCTCTCTCTCTCTCT
>NW_004524588.1:4153374-4155516 GCF_000260255.1 Octodon degus
TTTTAAGTAAAGGGTCTACAGGGTCTCACTTTACAGATCAGACTTGTAGTAATTCTCCTGTTTTCTGCCTCCCAAGCCCTGGGATTACAGGCGCACGCCACCATGCCCAGTCTTAAGTGCCTTCTCAGTGTGCCCTGGGGGCAAGACTGGCATGGCATGCTGGGGATCGAGCCCCAGTCCCTGTGTCTGCCTAAGCAGGCTTGTTAGTCCACTTAGCTATCTGGCTGGCCCTATATTATTAATCTTTTAGCAGATGTATGATTTGTAATCACTTTCTCCCATTTTATGGGTTAGTTTTTTTTTTTTTTTTTTTTTTTTTAGTACAGTCTCACTACACAGCTCAGGCTCATAGTGATCTCCCTATTTTCAGCCTCTCTCTCACTGGAATTACAGGTGTGTACCACCATGCCCAGACTTGGTGGCTGGCTCAGCGTGCCCAGGGTGGGCCAGGGTGGCATGTGGTGCCAGGGATTGAACCTTGGTCCTTGTGCTTGCCTGAGTGGGTGCTTAGTCTGCTAATGTATCTCACCAGCCCTTATGGGTTAGTTTTGACTTTGTCTTTAAAAAAACTTTAATGACTTCTTATATAATTTTTAGAACAATTTTACTTTCAAAGTAAAGTTAACAGGAAGACATAGGGCTGGGAATGTAGCTCAGTGATACAGCATTTGCCCAGTAAACTTGAGGCCCTGGTTTTATCCCTATCACCAAAATACCACAGAGGACAACACTGGTATTTCTCATGGGTCTCCACCCCTATACACAAATAACCTCCCCTATTTACACAGTGTTCTTATGTAAACAAATTTTAAAATTTCATGAAGTTCGGTTTGTCAATTTTTTTTTTAAATTTCATAACCTGCACTTGTGGCTTTGGGTTACCAAATCCGGTATTATAAAACATTTGCCTTGCAGTTTCTTTTAAAAGTTTTATTGCTTTATGTCTTACCATTAGATCTTCAATTTACTCTAAGTAAGTCTTTATTCACAATCTGAGCTAAAGGTCTAATTTCATGCTTTGTCCTATGGATATCATTTTCCCAGTATGATTAATTAAAAAGACTATCTTCCCCATCCAGTGGTTTTTTCACATGCTTGTAAAAATTTACTTGGTCATAGAGACAGGGTTTTTTTCTGGTTTCTGTTGATTTATTTATTTCTTTTGGACATAATCTTCATGTCCCTTTATATGTCTGTACTTTGATGTTAAAAACTGGACATTTGAATCTACTAATGTGGTATGTCTAGAATCAGACTTTTATGCCTCCCCAGGATTTACTATTCTTTGTTACTGTTTTCATTTCTTTTTAAGGCTATAGTCTGTCGTCTCTGTATCAAGGATCAGCCTGAGCTGTAAACTGAGGGCATTCTCCGCTCTTTTTTTGAGCCCTTTCCATTCCTGGGCATGAAGGTCCATTTTAGGGTAATAGTTTCACAAGTAACAGTTTAAGTTGCTAAAAAATATATAAGAAGTCATTAAAGTTTTTTTTTAAAGTCAGAGTCAAAACTAATCCATAAATGGGAGGCAATAATTATAAATCATACATCTGCTGAAAGATTAACAATGTTTATATAGAGAAGAATATATAGAGAAGTCCGAAACCTCTACAATTAAAAAAATATTTGAAGCACTCTGGGAAGTTCCCATCTTTGGGCCTTTAGAAGCAGAAGCACAATCAATGATCAATATGAGTGTCCCCTAGAGAACAGGGTGTCTTCTCAGCAAAATGTGCAACAAGTGATGATTGCCCGTCCTGGGCTGAGGTAGCAGACACGAAATTACTACGGGGCTAAGAGCAAAACCGGACTGAAGTTACTAGAGTTTACTGCTCAGAACTTCCTCTGACATGGGAAGCTGTCAGGTCCCCAAAAGTGTTACATCAGGAAGGTTCTCTAAGTGCAACTGTTGTCCTCATAGGAACATCATGTTTGGTGGCTCCAGCTCCTCTGTTTTCCCCAGATCCTCCCCTAATTGCTTTTACATTCAAATGAAGTATGAAGTAAGGTTATTAAGTGAACAAGGAAAGGGGAAAAGGTAGAGCTACTCGGGCCGGGGAGATGGCTCAGTGGAATAAGCGCTTCCCTGGCAAGTGCAAGGGCCTGAGTTCAATCCCCGGTTCTGAGAAAAAAAAAAGTAGAGCT